>NC_136622.1:13573024-13733649 GCF_933228915.1 Telmatherina bonti | reverse complement strand
AAGGACAAAAAGTCCAGCATCCAAACGGCGAAGGTAAAATTCATCCTCCATGCTATCATCGAGGATCTCCCCCCGACGAACCATCTCCTGCACACACACATAGGGGGGACACGCTCAAAAACAATAAATCCCAATTTGCTGTTTGTTAGAAAGATTTCTAACTAAATAAAAACCAGAGGCAAGGTTTAATTTAGGTCTTGTTTACCAGCTTTTTCCACAAATCCATTTTCTCGATTGATGAGTCACAGAGATGAATTGATTTCACAACTATGCACAAGACAAATAAATATATAAATAATTAAACTTGCACACTAGCACATATAACTGCACACTTGCATAGTTATTCATCTTAACAACCCTGTCAGTATGCCAATAACACAATGCTGCCAATAAGTATGCAGCCCACATTAATCATCATTAGAGATTAAGAAGTAAACCGAAGGGTGTAAGCCACTGGAGTGGTACAGAAACACAAATCATTCGTCCGAGGGCTGTCACAGAATTTAATCAAATTAACAATGAGCTTTGTTAACATCCATGTGTGAGTGTGTGTGTACACATACATATATATATATCCATATGCACACAAATTTGACATTGTGCTTTTCAATAAAAAACAACAAAACAAAACTGTTTTTTATCTTGAAAAGCGTGAAAAACATGCCAGATGCACAGAACAAAGGTCTACTGCCCAGTAGTGACTGCAGCTTCTTTTATCAGCAAAACAAAGCAACTGAACAAAACAAGAAGTGTTAATAAAGCCATCAAATGTAGGGCATTTATCTCATTTGTGCCCTGTGGGTAAAACACTGGCCTAGAATTCTGCTTTATTACAAGGAGGACAGTTATCACATTGTAAAATAGTCCCAGAGCTTGGCCTTGTTGTCCGATAAGGCTGCTCAGAACTTGAAACCAAGCCATTTGAATACAAAATGTGTTTTTTTTCTCTCTTTCCCTGTTGGAAAAAGAAGCAATTATCTGAGTTTCCAGGACAACAACTGGGCTTGCTATTTAGAGGAGAGGATAGAAAGCCAGTACGTGGCAAAGTTACACAAATCTCACAATCCGTCTTTGCAAAAGTCACAAACCGTAGGATATAAGTCTAAATGGAAAATAAATAAAACAAAGCACACATGTATCTCCTGAGGGAGGTTAAAAACAAAGCATTCATGTTAACCTTGTGCAGTTTCTCACAGTTTTACACAATACCAAGTCTATTTCATGACAATGTCATAAATGACTATTGACATATCTACAAGATCATACTGAAGAAATTATTTAAGAGGTTTTGCATTCATTTCTTGTCATGGATATCGTAGATATAGCAGGAGTCTACAATGTGACCATTTTGGTGCAACCGAAAAATTGTTGAGCATTAAAAAAAAGCCTAGAGAAGACAGCCTGATACACAGTTGTATGCTACATCATGTTTTAGTTTGAAATTAACACGGGAGCATATTAGACCCCTGTACTGTCATATAGTGATGAACGACAGACGAAAATAGCAGAAATAGGAATCAGTTGAAAAACATGAAATATAGCGGAATTTGCTTGTATGTGTTGATCAATTACTGCCACTAATTCAAAAGTTTTTTTTCATCTGAGAAAATAGATCTCAGGCAAAAATGTTTGGATTTTTGCCTGAGAAAAATGAAGCAGAAAAGTTGGATTAGAGATGAACGCATTTTGCCACTGCAACCTCCTGTCTGTAGAACATCACCTACACCAAGTAGGATCAAGTCTCCCCCACAAGTTCAGAGGTGGCTTGGTATAAAAAAAAAAAAAAGAATAAGAAATTAAAGACTATGCAGCTTTTAAAAAACTAAAAGCGCTGCATTAGTTTCTGGTAAAGCAGAGTGAGAACATAATTGCTGATAAATGAGAGCATCCTCCATCAAACTCATTCTGAGCTGCAGATGGAGGTGTAGTTGAGATGAAGGGTAGAAAATAAATATGACTGTTAATTGTGACCAATAAAACTACTAACATGAGAGGTAGCAGTGCATTTAAAAAAAAAAAAAGGAGAGACAGAGAGAGAGAAGAATAAGAAAAACCCTGGATGTTTCTGGCTGTGTGAGCAGAGATAAACATGATATAAAATAAAGTCAAAGAAGAGACACCTTTCACAAAACTCGGTAGATAATTAACAAGACAATTAAATGTAAAGCCAGAGAAGGAAAATTTGACAGACGTTGCTCAACCTTAGGAGTCATTTTAGTTTAAAATGACATTCATGCTTCAAATAAAGACAAACATTTTTTTATTAAACCTCCTTTTTTCCACAATAACTTAACTTACTATAACTGTTTGTGTAACCATCAAAAGACAATCCTTGGGGGAAAAAATTGCCAAAATAGGTATGGACTTAAATTTTTTGCAGGTGGATCCAAAATGTCAAGCAGGACTAAAAGTTAGTTTTTGCATAAGACCTATTGATTTTAAAGTATTGACAGATATATAGGTTTAGATTAATTTAACACAGTGTGAAAGCAGCATAAGGACAGCACTGAAGGGTGAAGCTTGATTAAAAGAGTGATTCTGGTGTTTTGCTTCGTCAGCAGAAACTCCGTTTCCACTTTCTAGAACACCGATTGCCAAGCAGAGGTAGACTGGCCTCAGGGAGTACTTTTGCAGTGAGACCCCTAAAGGTCCTGTAAATGAGCTCAATTGGGGGGGGGGGGGACGACTATATGGTCTAATCAGAGGAAAAAACAAAAGAAAACAAAAAAAATCCAAACAAATGTCAAAATGCCTTTTTGGTTTGTTATGTCTTTTCCATACATTCTTCCTATATTGCATGTATTTCAATTAAACCAAAAAATGTATTAATCTTAATCATATCAAGTAAAATTATCTTAACACCTTTAAACATCTGTGTTATTTACTATGCTGTATTCTCAATAAACGGTTGTCAACATTATTTTCTGTTTACTGGCCTCATCAGACTGCAGGCAGTCAATGCTGTAAAATAGTGAGTCAGTGCCAGCTATCTCCAGGTTTCTCATGCACTCCTAGGTTTCTCATGCACTCTCAGTTTCGAAGGGTCTGCTGACCACTCCAAGCAGACTGAACCATGTGCTGCTGCACAAAAAAAAAAAAAAAAAAAAGTTTTCTCAACTGTTTTAACCAGGCTAAAGTAGTAAATCATTTGATCAGAGACTGATCTTTTAAAGCCCTTTTTTGGAGTGAGCTTTCCCAGGATCTGTGCTCTCAGGAATCGACAGATACCTTTAAAAATCTCTTGAAGACATATTTGTTCGGGCAAGCATTTTAGTTTCAATTACACTCATCAGTGCTACTGTATTGATATTGTTGTGTTTCTCCATATATTGTATGTTTACTTCACTATTACTTGGTTAAGGGTTTTGAATGTCTATTAAGTTATTGAGAAATAAACAAAAGCAAAAATGTATTCATGTAAAAAAGTCAATGTCACAACATCAGTGAAGTCAATTTGAGAACAACAAAAAAAGTTTAATAGTGCAAATTTAGTCTGTAAAAAAGCCGTAAATGCTACTTTCCCCTGTTTATTCAGTATAAATGAAGAACACTGAGAGCAGCAGTGCTGACAGCTAAGATGATGACTGCTCCAGTAAGCTGAGCAAATGATAATCAAACAGTGCTAGACTGACCTAAAGTACTCATCAAACAACTCATCAAAAAGACTGGCGGGAGCTGTGGTTGCAGATTGTAACAATGTGTGGAGGATATGCAAATCAGCTTAATGTATTTATAAAAGGAAAATTGTGTCTTGTGGCATTTTACAGTAGCCATAGAAACTTAATGATGTCTCCAGAATAATTTGACAAGACAAGTCTTGGGAATTTGTCTTGAATGTGCAATGTAGAACCTCGAGAGGCAGAGCTATTAACTGACCACTCGCTGGTAGTGGGTTGGCTCCGATGGTGGTGTAGGATGCTGATCAGGCCTGGCATTCCCAAACACCTTTTGAGGTAATGTTGTAAACATCAGGAAATGTCCCTTGACAGAAAGTAATTTAACTCCCGTGTCAGGCAGAACTTTAACCATGTCCTGGGGAAAGCAAGGAACATCAATTTCAAATGGTCTACATTCTGTGGCTCCACTGTTGAGGTGGCATTAAGGTAGTTGGTGTCCATCAGGATGAGAATCTACTTACATGATGGTGGACACCAATGATAATAACATTGGTGTGGAATGCTGATAGACTGAAGAAGTATTATCAGGCCTTTTTGGTCTATGCCTCTCATGAGGCCATTGTACCAGCAGGTACAGCAGAATGCAAATTTGTCACTGATGAAAAAGCTCCAATCTGTCTGTGGTTGGAGAGTATTTACTTATGGGCATCTTTGAGGAGATTTTGGATCATTATCTGGAGACTCATGAGGGGGAAGCAATGTGTTCTCAACACATTTACTCTTCTAGCTTATACTCTTGACATCTCAAGAAGAGATTCACCTGGTGATCCTCAAGGCTAACCCTATGCTGTGCCCTGTCTTGGTTAACATACCTGTGCAACCTCTGGAGGTTCCACATTCAGCTTCTCTGGTAAGCTGGATTCATGGGTCCTTCAGAGGAGGGTCCATAGTAGAGTTGAACCTCTAATTTGGGAGAGGCAGTGTGTTTTGGAACTGGATTTTTTGGAACAGTGGACAAAGTCTGCACTCTAAGCAGGATCCTGGAGGGGGCATAGATGCTCGCCTAACCAGTCAACATGTGCTTTGTGGCACCGAGAAGGCATCTGGCCGTGTCCATTGGGAGTCCTGTGGAGAGCTCTTCTTGAGTAGGAGGCTTTGTTCAGTGCCTCTGCAACTAGTGCCAGAGCTTGATCTTATTTACTTTAACTTTTATAGGACAGAATTTATAGGTGCCCCCAGGGTATTAAGAGGCTTTGGTTTGGTGGTCTCAAGATAAAGCCTTTGCTTTTTAGCAGTGTTTACTTAATTGGGCCACAATCTTCAACTCCCACTGAAGCAGTTGGCACACCGGTTTAAGGGGGCTTGGATAAGGAACAACATTTTGAAATGCTGGGTATCTGGGTCGAATGTCTCCTGGTGAGGTGTTTCAGGCAAGTCCCACCTGGAAGAGGCCCCAGGCAAAACCCCGGACATGGTGCTGGGACTTTAGTGTTTGGTTGGTCAGGAGACACCTCAAGGTTCCCTTGGATGAGCTGGAAAAATTCTGACTTCCCTGTTCAACCTGCTTTCCCCATGACCCAACTTCAAAAGTAAAAAATGGATAGATGGGGGATGGATATGCAACAAGCATTAGGTCTATATTTAAAAATAAAAGGTACAAATTTTTTTCTTGCAGTAATGCGTTTTGATTTTTCTTTTCATTAAAAGAAGCAGCAGCTCTAGTTCACCAGAAGTGTAAAAAATGTAGCATCTGTAAGTAATCTAATCTTGTCCATATATACCATGTAAGCCCTTGGTACCTACAATAACTCCCCTACTTGGATATTCTACAGCAACGACTGTTCTTGTCAAGGAGAAAATTTAAGAAAAATATTTTCAAATAAGATCTTAGACAAGTCACCTGATACACCCTCAGGGGAGCCTCAGTGTAATGGAAGGAAGAAAAGATGTTCAGCACACAATGAATCAAACCAGACCTCTGAATCTGTGCTGGGACTGGAAGGTTTTGAACAATGACAAGTGCATTAAATATTCATTATTGTGAGCTGCGGAAGAGGACATTTGGGATATTAAAACTCGAGTCGACACCACTGCAGTATGGCAGGACTCATTACAGGGGCAGGGTTTTGTCCACTTGTGAGTTTTGACATTGTGGCCAATATCATTTATGTGTCAGCACGATCCCTCTGGCAAACACCGGACAGAAGAAAACAGAGAAAGAAAAACGTGTTGAAAAAAGGGATTGGACAAGTAAATTACTGCAACCTCGGGGGAGCCTGGCAGCCTCACTACAGTACAGACAAAAGTAATAGGCAGTGATTTTCAGTCTCAGTCCCTTTACTGTAACTTGAGTGTGTTGTGTGTGTGCTTATTTCAAGGGGTTTGTGTGAATTATGGGAGACTGTCAGTGCAGTTTGAGTAATGTTATTTAGACTTAAAACCATGTGTATTTCCACATTTATGTTTTTATAAAATATATGCATCTTTGACTAAAAGTTTAAATATGAAGTTCTATTAAAAGTGTATATCAGCTTTTTTGTGCTTTTTTGTGAGTTTGTGAGTGCATCTGATTGTTATTCCTGAGCCTTCTTTTCCATAGGGATGCTTAGATGCAGAATTAAAGTGATTTCTTTGTCAGCACTTTACAAAAACTCACTGTGTGTGTGTGTGTTTATGTGTGATGTAATGTTCTTTATGAGGCCTAAGCAAACACTGGAAGCAAATGGCCTCATTAAAACAGATACATAGTAGTTGATAATTAGATAAACTTTAAAATAAAAAATCTGCAACTTTGTGAGTTCCTGAGCCAACATACTGGTTTCATGGTAGGACATCGAGAGAGAACAAACTTAATTTTGTTTGTTCAGAGTGGTGCAAAGCAAACAACAGGGTTAACCTAGATTTATACTAATCCAGATTCTGCGTTAGTTTAATTATGGCATCACTGTCATACGTTCTGTGTATGTCCATACAAATTTTACAGGCACCTTTCACAGATGTGACGCCCCCCCATTTGCAGCGTGGTTATGTGGTTGGTAATTGGTTGGTTTGTGAATACGTGATTCCAGATTTCTGGAGCTATTCTCTGAATTTATGCAGTAAGCACGGAAGAACTGTAACACAACACTGTTATTATGCTTGAGTTTACTATTGGGGAAGATGCACCTGTGACAACGTACCACAGGGTTTACGCAGCATGTTGAGTTTTCTCCAAATATCTGAACGCATCAAATTTGTGAGATCTAAACAGTGTTTTTTTTTCCATCTTTGAAACCTTCCTTTAGTTGTTAAAAACAGACAAGTTCACCATGGTTCAAGTAGTATGTCACGAAATGTCATAACAGGAGCAACTGTTATTCAAAGTGTTTTACAGAGACAATAAAACTATAGAAAATAAGAAGCATAAATTAAAAACAAAACAAGAAAGCAAGTAAAAGGGAATTGTATTTGATAAGAACTATTCAAATCACAATCAATTCCAGGTGAAAAGAGACATAGGCAGATTTGGACAGACAATAATTTCAAATCAAAACTACTGAAATGCAGCTGAGAATAGGAGGGTCTTTAACATAAATTTAAATAAAGAGTGTTTCAGCTGATCTGAGGCTTTCTGGAAGTTTGTTCCAGACATGGGGAGCATACAAGCTGTATGCAGCTTCTCCATATCTCATTCTGACTATGGGAACTGATCAAAAAACCCCAGATCCAGATGATAATGGGAAGGAGGTCTCAGATGTACTCTGTTTCTAAACAACAGAGCTTTAAAGTCTATCCTCTGATGGACAGGCAGCATCTGTAAAGACCTAAAAACTGGACTGATGTGATCCACTTTCTTGACAAGTGAGGACTCGAGCAGCAGAGTTCTGAATTTTTTAGGAAGACCTATAAAGACACTGTTACAGTAATCAAGTCGACTAGAAATAAAAGCATGGACTAGTTTTTCCAGATCCTGCTGTGACAACAGATCTTTAATCCTTGATATATTATTAAGGGGACAGTAAGCTGACCTTGTTATTCCCTTAATGTGTTTTAACATTTTAAGTCTGAATCCATCACTACACCAACATTTCTGGCCTGGTTGGTGTTTTTTTTTTTTTTAACGTGTGTAGAATAATGCTCTGTTTTGACCTTTAATCGGGGTGGTAGATTTTATTTAAGAAACCACATATTTGGTCTTTATACATTAGTTTCTTTCTATTATACAATGTATACATGCTCATTTTTTGTTTCTTTTAATGGTATTTTTTAGAATTACATTCTTTTTGTTCTTGGACCAGGGTCAGGAATTACAACATCGACCACAACCCAATGCCTTTACTAAAACCTGTCAGCTTTGGACCCTAGGTGTCGGCGGGAAGTAATGAACCGATTACTCATTAGCATGTTACAATGAAACAAATACATGCTGAAAACCATCGGTCAAATCCCAATATTCACACTCACAGGGTTGCTTCGTTTGGTTGGTCCTGCTGGCAACTGTGTGGCTCAGGGCTGCCCACCTGTATAATTGTTGAGTGGATTTAAATTTACGAAAGTCGTCAAATTATCAACATAGTTCCTTTTTATTTATTTATTTTTTTAAAGCAAAATGTACAATGCAAGTTAAACATTTTGACATTGTCCCATTAAACTAAATGGGATAGATACCTGCTATGGATATTCTTGTTTTTATTTTTAGATTAAGTGTAACTTAAGTTTAAGTTGTTACAGATTTCACAACATTGTGGAATTAATTTCATGTTCCAAAAGACAAACACTGCAGCAGTCTTTAAAGTGGAGTTAGTCTTCTTTCCAAATAAACTCATTTGTCTAATCATTTTGATCAAACAATACTTTGCATGTAACTGGACTCCAGCAAATAGGCTACAGTAAAATCAAAATTTACCAACAATAATAATTCCAACTGTTAGCACGAGAAGTGCGGTGTCTGAATATCTATAAACCTGACTCACTCATCTCCTAATTAATTGTACACTATGCTACAACAATGTTGCACAGCTTTTTACCATGCAAGTTTTCTATTTCTGTTTAGGTATGTGGAGGATCTTGTGCTCTTATCTCCACATGATGCTGGGCTTCAAAAATTTACACAGGGTCTCCTCTCAATGTGGCTCAGTTTGTCATTAATTAAAATTCAGAGAGAAGTAATATTTTGATTGTCAGAAACAAGGAAGACCGGAATTTAGTATTTCCAGCTTCTATCTATCTGGTACTATTCCTAAAGTTTGTACTGTGTAAAACAGAAATATATATGATTTGCCTGAGGATAACAATAGTTAGAGACAATTTGGCATAATGTATACACAAGTAAATATATTTAGCTGTAAATTTTGGATGTGCGCTGTTCCAGTTAAGATTGGACTATCTAAAGCCTAATGCACTCCAATGTCCACTGTCAATTTGTGGAAGAGCTACTGGGAAGAAAGCACACAAAGTCAAAGCATACATACATGATGGAATGAGGCTGCTGCTTAAGATGCAAAGATGGAGGTTGCATAAAATTATGTGTAGCTATATTGGTATATTAAAGAACTCATGGAATTGGTGCCTTCATGTAACTTTTAACACTGTGAAGTGTGTCATATTCTATCTTTCTTCCTTTTATCTTTTTCTGTTACTATGGACCCATTTGTGTCTGATAAGTGAACTAAATATTACATTTGCAACACAGAAGTTTTCTCTGAAATGTTCAAGCCAGCAGACAAAGATTGCAGATGAAAATTACTTAAAGGTGACACACACAAAAAAGCCAAATATACTGTCAATGAAAAGATTAGCGTTTGCAATTTTCGAATGAACGCTGGCCTTTCAAACATAAATGAGATGACTGCACTCCAGGCAGTTTTAGCAAAATGAGTGAACAGTGACTTTTTTAATGAAAGAATAATGTATAATGAGGAAAACAGACCGGAAAGAAAGGTAATGATGCAAAGATAAACAAACAACTAACAACATTTCACAGAAAATCCGTGTGAATCAGTCAGCAGATCAGAGAACACAGATTTTATTCTTAGTACAGAACTAAATATATCACAATTAATGCAAAACCAGTTCCAACGTCACATATTTTCTCTGAAACTGTCTACTGTCAGCAAAGCTAATCTGGGTCATTTCTGTTCTATCCTCCTGCTACTGGGCAACGAAGAAAACACACACCTTTCTCACATATAAAACACAATTCACTGAGTTCTTAGGTGGTAAGATACAGAATTGAGGTCATCCTCAGCCATGTTTTGCTGAGCTTCATCAATCTCAAAGAGATGTTACCAGGAAGCTGAGAGTAGAGGGAAGGTTTAGGATGACAGGAAGTGAGAGCATTAAGATTAGAAGGAGAAGGTGTGCTGTAGAAGCAAACACACAAGATAAAGGAAAATTGAAAGGACATAATGAGGAATATATTTATAAGTAGATCAAAAGCTAGGAAGTGTGGAAACTGAGAGAAAAATAAGGCGCTTAAGAGGAGGGAGGAGAAGAATATTACAAAGTGAAACTGATAATAAAAAACAGGAGAAGATTAAGAAGGGATTATAGAACTAAAAAAATGCATAAAAATAGAAAAAAAAACATTAAGGTGAAGAAGAAGAATGAGAAGGAAAGGAGGATGGAAGAGAAGAGAGATACCAAGGTGGGGAGAAAATAAGCTGCTTATTAAAGGAGCTGGGCTGAAGACGAAGAAAAAAAAAACAGCACGCAGCTTTTTTTTTTTTTTTTCAGGGATCCTCCTGAGAAATCTGTGGATAATATGTTGCAGAGGAAAAACATTTTGCTTACTGCCTGTTAAAAACAGGCTTAACAAGGGGAAACCAAAAGGCAGAGAGAGATAAAACACTGCTGCTGACGGCAGCCGATTCAGTTGAGGCGCTGGACAGAACTGGGTTGGCGTCTTTATCAGCTTATTTAACGTAACGTGGTATTTGGTGCAGGCTTTGATTCACATAAACTTAAAATACTGTTTGGGTCTTTCAACGTTCGATATACACCAGCAGGAGTGAAACCACAGCATTTTACTCAAACTAGTGCACTACACAAAGTGTGTTGGTAATATAAAACAGCAGCTACCATTTTATACTAGATTCACAACGTGAAAGAAAAAAAATCATCCAGCTACAAGATAAGAATGACTCAGAAGTATTTTTGTGAAGCTTTCTGGAAAACAAGGATAAAGCAAAGCTCTATAAGGTGGTCAGTGTTTTTGAGATTTGTTAAATGATGTCTTAATTTTCAGATCAGTTAAAAAGTCAATGCAACAAATCCAATGTTCTTCACTCTGAATGTAAAACAGTAAACCCGTCGCATCCAATGCTTATATCAAAGTAATTGTCACAAATAAAACTATAAGTTTCAGCAAAGCCAGTCATGTGGTTAATCAATTTTTTTTATTTTAATCATTCTCTTGTCATTGACATTTTGAAATACAAAAGCAACCACCATGCATCTGTTTAACACTCCTTGTGTTTTTTCCCCAGTGTTGAAAGGGAAAGTGAAGAAATCATGAACCAATCTATCAGCCAAAATAAATGTTGGATTTTTTCCCCCATCTTGCATGATTTTATTTCAGCTTGAGTTCTTTAAAGATGCATTACCTTATGAACTGACCTTAAAACTCTGCGTTCCAGACTTGTTCAATGACACAGTGACATCTACCGTGTGTTTTTAGAGCCGCTGCTACCCAGCAATGTCCTGAGGCTCAGAACCTGCACAATACAACTTTTACATCCGGGACGTGATGTTATGGTTAACGGTATAATAAGGAACTGGCTGTTTGAACATACAGTGTAGCTGATTTAGCAAAGAAACACGAGAAGATTAAAAGAGAGAAAGGGACAAAACAAGAGTCATCTTGAGATAGTCTTTTGGAGAGAACTAACAGGTCAGGTAGGATGCAAAATGGATGTTGAATTAGCCATTGATAGGGGGCGCATGACAGGGAAAATGGCAAAAGTTCTGTCGTAGGTCTTTAAGGCATGAACGTTTCCAGTGTACTGTCTTTTCAAGGGGGCTTGTCAATATAATTTCTTTTTTCCACCATCAATTCTACCTTCTTGTGGTGGAGGGGTTTGTGTGTCCTGAAGATCCTAGGAGCCATATTGCCCGTTGTTGGGTCACCAATCGTAACAGGTTTCACGGGGAGGGGCCAGACCAGATGTGGCTCAAAGACCCCGACTGGCCCTTTTCCATTAGTATCAGCTTCTCTCAACTTAACCCGCCTCGACTCGGTTTGTAGGGTTTTCCGCGAGGCTTTTGTACCCACTTACCAGTACTTTTTTTGTAACTCCTCAGCCCAGGTTTCTAAGCGAGCCGAGTTGGATTGTGTGTGACATCGCCAGACTGCATGCCAATATTGGTCAGGGGCGTGGCCAATCAGAGGTCAGGGTCAGAGAGCGAAATTACTGGAAGAGTGACTCCAACTCGCAAGTGGTTTACATTACAAGGTGACAAGCAATAGCGCAACAAAAGTCTGTTCCGTGGTCCAACACAGAGGGGGAGAAATTTCTTTGCTTGGTTGCTGAGGAAAGGATACTGAGCAAACCAGATGGAGCGACACGAAATGAAAAAAAAAAATCTATCAAGAGCTTTTCGACTCAATGGGTACGGGTAGCAGAGTTTTCAGCAGTGTCAAGAGAAGCTGAAAAAGCTCAAAAGTGACTATCAGCAGTTCAAGGACCACAATGGTTGGAACGGATCAAACAGACTAGACTGGAAGTGGTTCCAACAAATGCATACAATTTATGGTCAGCAACCAGCGAGCCATAAACCAAATTGCAGATTGCCTCTAGGTCCTGTGTTGTTATGGAGCTCGTCTAGCAGAACACTTATGTCACAGTGAATTCACACAAACCCCGCCCATTTTAGACCTGGTACTAAATTGTAATGGAAAAGAACAGGGCCAAGCTGAGATGAGTTGAGGCGAATTAAATTGAGATAAGCTGATTCTAATGGAAAAGAGGCATATCCTATCCTTCTCTGGAGCCAGGCCTGTACGTGGGCTATGAAGGCAAAGATCTGGTGGCTAGGCCTTTGAATGTGGGGCTCAGTTAAGGTTAGCCCAAATTGGGAAAATAGGGAATGGTATTATCACCTTCCGGAGGGGATGTAGGGAGCAGGTGCAATGCAAGCCAGGCGGTAGCCACAGACGTAAACCCTGGTAGTCCTATCCTTGGCTACAGAAGCTAGCTGTAGGGATGTCAAACATCACCTATCTGGCAGGGAAGGAACCTCTGTTGGTGAAAGAAGTTGAGCCGTTACAACTAGTTGGCCTCACCTCACCTTTGCTCTGCAACTAGTGTCCTTGAAAAGACCTGGACTTTCTCAACTTTCACTCTGAAGTTGCTCCCATTTAGAGGCACTGAGCAGGTGTGGGCATATTTATTGTCCTCCAACTTGGTGTCTGTAGATTGGGATTGATCCCAGTGGACAAGAGGGTAGTTCCCGACACTAGTCCTGACTATCATCTGAGCTTATGCACCAAACAGCAACTCAGAGTACTCACTCTTTCTGGAGTCCTGAGAGAGTTTTGGAGGGTTGGAGGGCACTCCCTTTGGGGACCACCTCATTTTACTGGTGAGCAAGGACAGTGAGACTTGGAGGGGCATGAGTGGGAGGGAACCCCCATTGTAAGCTGAGGCTACCATATTGACCACTTTGTCTACTGAAATACAGTAGTAATCTATGTTTTTTGCTGTGCCTGATACTGTCCTACTGTGCTATTATAATAAGATATTCAGATTTTTCTCAATAGTCCTTTCTTGAAAGTGTATAATGAATAAAAAGTGGTTGCCATGCTTCAAAAACCTGTAGGTGTTTTATCTTTTCTTGTCTCATGTGTGTCTGCTTCCTAGAATGGCTCTGAACTGAGGAAAACTAACAATGTGGGTTCAAAAATAGCTGCACACATGAGCAAGGCTTCTTATCACCAGGTTATCATAAAGCTACACTCTTACCATCCCACAGGAAGAGGCCAGAGAGTGACAACAGGGAGGAAGACAAAAAAGGAGGGGAGGGGTAGAGAATGTCAAACTGTCTGGCCTTTCCTTGGCAATCCCACCTTGCTTCTGTCTGAGAAATTAATCTTCTGTCATCTTTAGATAGGAATCTCACACTTATCGCTTTCCACCTACACCTCCCTCCCCCTTGTCATTCCTTTTCTCACTCAAGCTCCTTCTCCATTCTTCCCATATCTCCATCTACCTTTTAACCTACATTTTGTTTTAACTGTACCGCATTTTAATAGTATTTACAATTTATTTATTTGACTTTCTTGCTTTCTGATACGAGGATGCTCTTTCTATTTCATTTACAGCCATTATACCCTGTCTGGTTACTTTTCTTCTATCTGTGTCCCTCCATAGCACATACCTCAACACACTGGCACACATCCACACAGACAGGTCTCACACACAGCCATCAAACTTCCCATTCCTCTGTAAACTGTCACATTTTTATCAGCAGGACTGTGATGGTATTTTAGGTCTCTTCCTCCTGTGGATTTGGATGTGACACTGTAGAACTGAACATCTTATCTACCAAAAGAAGGTGACATTTTCTTGACATTCCCTTTGTAGCGGGGTTGCAGTAGATATGTTAGCATTTATATTGCAATCTGGACATTTTATTTAGAATTAATGAATGCTAAACTAAAAAGGCCAAACAGGAAAAAAGTAAGATTAAAAAATGCCATTGCGTGGATTTATATTTTTTGTATCTGTCAAGCAAAACACACTCCATCCCACCTGAATTGATGGCAATGTACTAACACAGGGAGTAACACTGAGGGGAACAGATTGAGATTGTGGAAGGGAGGGGTGGAAGGAAGGAAAAAAAGAAAGAAAAAAAAAAGAGGTGCTCACATGTTTCTCCCCTTCAATCCTCTTGTCAGCCTGTTGAACAGCCTCCAGGTACTTAAAATGTAACTCCATCAGTCGATCAACCTGGAGACAGAAATGAAACAGAGGCCGACAGGGGTGAGGGATGCAGCAGACAAGAAAGCAAAGAGAAAATAAGAGAAACAGGAAGGGAACAGAAACAGTACAAAGCAGAAACAAACAAAAAAAGACATTCTGAGGGAAAAGACTAACTGGGATAAATACAGAAGACAATAATAATTTGATATTATTAGCTAAACCCACTACAGGTCAGTGAACTATTAAGTTTTTTTAGTTCTTTTGGATAAAGAATTTTTGTACCTGCTTTTGAAAAAGGGTTCAAGACACCAGTTTAGCTTTTTTATTGATTGTCTGGAATACTGTTCAACTATTTTTTACTTTATTCTCTATTATAATTCTTATACTTATTACTCTTAATTTATTCAGACAAATTTCCTCTACCGACCGGCCCTAAAGGTGGATAAATAACCTACAGCTGCTTAAAAAAAAAAAAAAAAAAAAAAAAAAAAAATCTATGAAGGCTAAAGAAAAAAGCACGGATGATAATATTTCCTTATTTACATTTAGAAAACATAAAACCATTTTATTACAGAGACTTAAATGCTCTGCAAAAAAAACCTGGTCGTGAAAAAATACAAAAACCTTGGATATATAGTATGCAATATGCAGCTGCTCAATAACAATGCAAAATAAGTGCAAAGGAGAGTTTTAAGACAAAAACAACAAAAGTAACACTTTGGAAACAAACCTTCTCACAGTCATTTTCTGTGAACTTGTTAAGCAGTCTGGTTCTCTGCTGTGACTTCAGATTTCTCAGCATGGATGCGATGATGGAGCAGACGTGCTCTGGTGGGAAAACATATAAACAAACCTCATTTATAACAACAAGACAACATTTTAAACCTTTTGCCAAGAAGAATGTCATGAGAATTAATAAAAACAGTAAATAAATCTTCTTTGATAGCAGCGAAATGACTGTCACCCAGTAGGTGCATGGACTATAACTAACCTTTCATGCTCAGTTTTTACTGGAAAAATCAGTAGAAACACTCATTTACACTCAATCACAACCCTCTGAAAAAAAAACAAACTCATTAGCACTTGATCATTTACATTTACAGCAGGAATCTAACCCAGCATGGATATGTTTACTCCAAGTGCTTAGAGCAGCAGGAGAAGAAAATGTAAATGAAATTCTGAAATCAATTTTCATTTCAGTCAACGCTGGAACATGTGTAATGGTTTTGGCTGTGGTCAAATTACATTTCAAGCAGCAATAGAATTTTGCTTCTGGCAGCTCTGGGACCATTTAGCTAGTAGGAGGTCTAAAGACATGTTAATTGACCGAATTAGCAACAGAAACTGGATAGTCAAAGTGAGAGTCCTTGTTAATTCAACTCCAGCTACGTAAGATGCATCACAGTCAAATTCCCTCTTAGTCATTTACTTAAAGAGCATGTGAAAATCATACTAGAATATTTCTCAATGATACTAAATGAAAGATGCACAATGCATAGAGGGGGATGGAATATGTCATTGTAAAATCTCTAGATATACAGAGTCCAGGCAAAAAAAAAAAAAAATGTAATTGGACTTTATCAACAAGAGGTCAATATTCTCTCAACAAGGCTTTGCAGTTGCTAAGCAACAAGAGTGCAGGAATCAATCCCATTTCAGCTTTTTAAAAGGGGTCGTGTTTGCTGTCAGCTCCCTTTGTGAAATCACCTGTGACCCACAGAATCTTTACCCACAAGACAAGAAGGAAACTAAAGGCTGCACTTTGTGCTGATGCAAGTTCTTTCACAAACCACAAATAGTCCTCAAGAATGGCAAAAGAAGCCAAGAAATTCCTAAAAATGTATTGTAAAATTATACAAAAACTAGTCAGAGTGCTTCAGAAATAGTCTGGAAGACAACGTACTAAAGGTTAAACTGCTAAATGCTGATTACTGATTAATTCAAGGTGCATAAAATGAGAGATGTGGTAATCTTATATATTTTATTTTATCTATTCTTATGAAGCCACTACTGTTAATGTCCCTGACCATTACCTTTTACTCACTGAAAACGTGGCTTTCAGAATTTCACGCTTTTCTAAAAAGTATTAATACATTTAAGAAATAAATTGTTATCAAGAGTTCCCATCAAAAACTCTCCTACATTTTCTTGATGGAAACATTATAATGTTTTATTCTGGTCTTATTCACGAATTGCTACAACTTGATCCACAACATCCTTTATTGTGATTCCCATCAGACTCCAAGGAAAATATGTGGCATTATGTTTTCACAAACTGACCAAAAATACTTATAGTTAGTCTTCGAACAATGAACTTTAATGATTAAAACATTAAAGTCTATAACATCTTAAACTGAAAGAAACTGGGTATTGTTCTCATCATGTCATCTGGTAAATTTAAAGAGGCCTTTGATTTGAAACTTGCACATGCCAGTAGCTGGACAGGTGTCCGGAACAAAGATGACTCTATTTTAGTTGAGGAAATCTTTGCATCCTTTTAAATAGCAAATCATTCTTATTTGCTAAAGGAAACATCCAATATATTGAACCTACAAAGAATAATTAGGCATGCCATAGAACAAAAAAAACTTCACACAAAAATTCCTCAATTTTGGCATGCTGGTGTCATGGATCAGGGGAAAACAAAAATAATCACAAATGACCCTTCCCACTTATAAACTAAGTGGTAAAACTGTTATTGCCTGAAATCACAATAACACTATCTGCACATCCGGAAGGTTCAATCTAAGAATCCCTTTTCTTAATGTAGACAACCTTATTTCCCGTACACAATGACGAGGCGGCTAACTGCCATTTCCAAAAGGACACTACTTTATCAACTTGATCCAACTGGTAATTGATGTCAACACCTCCACAACCTGCCCGGGAGGCTATTGATTGCTGGCTGTGGAGCCTTCTCTCAAAAGAGTTTAAAAATAAACAGAGATGGGGCAGATGCATGCTTGCATTGTAGAGAACAAAAAAAGGGCAGGGCAAAACAACAGCGTTCTCATTTAGACAGGTGTGTCACCATTGTGCCAAAAACAAGTTTTGCTTCACATTGGAAAACTGGACATACAATTTGGTCCAAATTCAAAATTGACAACCAAATTACTTAAAAAACACATTTTAAAAAGTGTTCTAATGTGTGAGAAGAGTCACTTTGTGTCAGTCTTTTGATATTAAAAGGTTTCCTGAAAAGCTCAATAACCAATCAAACACAAGCAAGTATTGAATGGCATTTTAATAGCTTCTAATTATATTTTGGTTGCACCACGATAAGGTGCTTTACTGCAGTATTTTACGTCAAGATGCGCTTTAAGGCACACATTCATTCATTCATTCATTTTCCGAACCGCTTATTCCAATTCAGGGTCGCGGGGAAGCTGGAGCCTATCCCAGCCGGCTTTGGGCGACAGGCAGGGTACACCCTGGACAGCTCGCCAGTCCATCGCAGGGCCACACACAGAGAGACGAATAACCACACTCACGCTCACACTCACTCCTAGGGGCAATTTAGAGTGACCAATTAACCTATCATGCATGTCTTTGGATGGTGGGAGGAAGCCGGAGTACCCGGAGAGAACCCACGCATACACGGGGAGAACATGCAAACTCCACACAGAAAGGCCACTGACCAAACCAGCCAAGGATCGAACCAGCTACCTTCTTGCTGTGAGGCCACAGTGCTAACCACTGCGCCACCGTGCAGCCCAAGGCACACATGCTGCAATATAAAACATGGAGGAAGCAGATGCATTTCAGAGCAGGGTAATTCACTAAAAGATGACTAGCCTTGTTTCTAGCCTAGCTTGTTCATAAGAGGGGACATTTCTGTCGCATGGATGCGGTTTAGATATAAAAAAGGCTGAACAATCAACAACAGACTAGCTCACAGTCCCAACAATGGACACAGACACAAGTAACTCATTTTATCACCTGCGCAAGAATCAGGATAAAGAATACCAAATAAGGAATAGAGTCAACGAGCAAAAGCAGCATCAAGTGGAGGCAAAAGCGCTCAAAATAAACTCCAGACACAAACACTGCAACAGGCATTTAGCCATGAAACCTCATACGGCCATAGTTCCCGCAGATGGAAGGAGATCACTGCTGCTGTTGCCAAGCACATCTAACACATAACTGATGATTGACACATAATTATACAAAATTTTGGTCATATCGCCCAGCCCTACATGGAAGTATAGGGGTGACTGTACAACAACAGTGGAAACAGACGTAACTATTTATGTATGCAAAGGAGTATAAATAGGTTCTAGTATACGGTAAGAACCATGTGCACTTGGAAGAGGTCTGATAATAGTTCAGTGTGATTTCTGTAAATAATCTTTTATTCAATTAACTTGGGCTTAACCTTTTTATGTCATTCTTAGTCAAATTTACATTGTATAAACTAACAACACATTTTTGCATCACTGCAACATTTCATTGATATTTTGAGGGTTTACCATTTCTATTGGACTTTGTCCTTTTATGTAACAAACACTTTTTATCATAGCTTGACAGCAGTGAAAAAAGTCTGTGTCAAACCTTCACAGAATGATATTTCAATTTGTATATCTTCTATATCCAAATCCTAGCATTTACTTATCCTGCACTGATCATCCACCATTTGGCTTATCTTTACTCCAGGGGGATACAAAGTACGAAGTTAACATGCAAAAGAGGCCTGGACTGATTCAATAATCAACAGCTGAAGTAAGTGCTACATAATTCTGAACAACAGAAGAGCAGAGAGGTGGTGCTGATTGGTCCTACATTCATGATGCCCTGGGGAAAGAAATCAGCCTCTCAGCCCCAAAGGCTAGTTTGTTAGGGATTAAAGTCTGTGTAAACCATCTGACGAAGTAAGGCTGAAATTTTAGCTTTAGTTGTACAAACTATTTCTTTCATAGTGCAACATTTCCTGCAGTCACTCAAAACATGACAAGTAGGAAGTACAGAAAACGCTACATAGAAACTGCAAAAGGGACAAATAGTTGCTACAGTTTGCAGTTCAGGATTGAGACATTTTGGAAAAGTGCTGCAGAAGGTATCATTCTTCATATATTGAGGAGCCCTCTTTGATGCTGTAAGGAGAAAACTGTTACTACACCTATTTACACATATTCCCTTAGGTCTTAATACCATCAAATGTTACTGTGGTTTTACAAAATTTTCTCATGAAATACACATAAATTGCTTCTTAAAAAAAACAAACAAAAAAAAAACCCACAGCATGTCATACAACAGAATACTAATTGTTTTACATAAAACATATAAATATCCCAGCATATTTCCTTGCACATGTTTACAAAGATCAATCCCCACAAGAGAAAAGACCATACGTGAAGAAGATGGTAATTAGGTGCATCTTTGCACATAGATCAAACAGCAAATCTCTTCCTCTGATATAAACAAATAACAGGATTAAACATTATGACTGTGAAAAGAATGATAACAATCACATGTGTATCCTGTGGAATGTTATTCATTTCAATCTGTGCCAAAGCTACTCGATGCTGGGAGGACCTGAGTGTTTTTGAGGCTATGCTTTTGATTAAAATATGTGATCCAAGTTTTATTAAATCCTGATGAGCAAATTTCCCTTATATAGTCACATTTAAAAAATTTTGCATTTGTTAATCATAGGAGAGAGTTGCTGTGAAGACATAATGGCCTAATAAAACTGCATGATTTGTGTTTGCAATAAAGCTGCTGAGGTTGTTGTTTTTTTTTTTTAAATTATTATTTCTCATAGGAGCAGGAGGTGGAGGTGCTGCTTCAATAAAGGCATGCTGTTTCCATTAGATTGGCTATTTTATTTTTCTCTCAACATGAACATGCAACAGAACTAGACATATAAAATAAGACAATTCATATAATACTGGACTCTTTCAGCCAGTATGCCTCACTCATTAGTTAGTTTAGTGCATTCACTGGAAAACGAGGGTCATGATGCAGGCATTTATATCACTGAAAGGCTTTTGCATGGCATTCAAATTATATTAGGCACAAAAGCCCCTCTCTCACCCCTCATGCACTCACTCTATACCAGCAAAACACGCATAAACATGCGGACACACAAAGAGACATGCTTCCAAGGCGGAACCTGAGAAGCAGTGAGGACTTTTGTGGCTCGCCATGTAAATTAGTTGTTTACTTCTGTTCCCTTTCACATTCGCTCGCATCATTAGCCACCGAAATATAACAACCGGCTGCCACCAATTTCCATCATACAATCTCATTTGTACTGGAAATAACAAAGAACATACACCAATAAACTGAGACCCCCAAACAAGTGCAATGTTGTGACAAAATACTCGTGAGCAGTAAAATGTCATTTGTTGCTTTGGATTTTTTTTATTCCCTTTTCTTTCTGTTTATTGTTTACTAAATTCTCCTCCTCCTTACAATGTCTATGTTGATAATCATGTTAATATACCGGAGCAGGCTGGTGATTTGGACTGTGTCTGTTTAAAAAATGTAATTCTTTGGACTGTGGTTTATAGAAAGAGAGCAATGGTAAAATGAGAGGGGACCAAGGAGAGAAGGATAGCCAGGTCGCTACTGCCTAATTACTTTTGTTTGAAGCAAGTGATAGTTAATTAATCCACAGTGTTATTGTGTTATTCAAGAGAAGCACTTGATTAATGGCATTTTCAATTAGCAGCCTTACAGAAAGATTTGGTTCACTCAATATGTCTTACAATATGACAGGCATCTCATTACACCTATGGATGTTTGACAAAGCAGTGCAGACACATGATGGGAAATCCTATACAGGCTCCAGCTCTCATCACAAATATTATGAAATAATTAAGAAGAGCAGTCAAAGTGAATATTTAAATCAATCCCACTTATTTTCACCGATCAATTAAGCCAAACAGTTCACACAATTGTATTGCTAGGCTTCATGTGTTACTTTAATTACTACTAATAATGATATCCCCATAACATTAAGCCTGTTTCCAATATGGTTTGAAGGAACATTTTCAATTTGATTTTAAAATTGTTTTTTGGGCTGAAGATATTTATTCATTTGCATTTATTTACCTTTTTTTATTGTTTTACTTATTAGGTTTTTTTTTTTCTTTTATTCTGATCTTAAAGCAAAAATGCTTTAATTCTTTATTTTTGGTCAAGCCAGAATGGAACAACTCCAGTTTAAGTCTGTTAAAGTTGTTGGAGGGGAGGAGGGGGGGTTGGTGGGGTTTCTGCTAAGCAGGGTTATCTTCCATACTACTCGTTCGGCTACTCGTGAGGTCAAAAGTTAATTTACTGAGTCTCTGGGTGATACGCAGCACAAAGGAAGACACTTTGTTTTCCTATACAAAGCTGAGAAACCCTTGGAGACGTATAAAACTTAATTAATACAAACAGAGAGGGGAGGTGTGTCACATTTTGATTGTAAGTAAACAAATGAAGAGCAGACAGATGGACAATGCTGCTTCTAAATCCCCTTTCAGCCTTTTATCCTTTTTTTAAACAGGTTTCTTTGTCCTGTATGGCACGGACCTATGTCTCTATCCTTCTGTCTTTCAATCTCTGGCTCTTCCTTGCACTTCCTATTTCTCACTCAGAGACGAGAGAAGTTGAGAGCACAGGCAGGAAAATCAATCAAGATTGGATTGATAGTGTAAACTGACAGGCCGAGGAGGTGGCAAACCATGATACATGAGCAGATTAGAGCAGAATGAATCCAAAAAGAAAAAAAAAACCAACTTGTGAATACACACTATTAAAAACTAAAAGCTGAAAAAATAAAGGTTAGCTTAATCACTGGGATTACTCACACTAGTAATGTTTCTTTTGGGACAAATAATTGAAAAAGTGCTTTGACAACCATGTTGGAAGCCCTGATAATTGTTCTTCTTTTAACCATCTAAATGTCAGTTTTTATCATTATCATGAAAGAAAAGTGTAATAAAATTTTAAATTGAATTTTTACAAGCTAATGTCCTTTCTGCTTAAGATTTGAGAGAAATATTGAATATTCAGGAAATAGTCATTTAATCTACGTA
Organism: Telmatherina bonti; assembly: GCF_933228915.1. Lineage (NCBI taxonomy): Eukaryota > Metazoa > Chordata > Actinopteri > Atheriniformes > Telmatherinidae > Telmatherina > Telmatherina bonti. The sequence goes on along the minus strand of NC_136622.1, from coordinate 13,711,107 downwards.
ACAGTTAGAAATGTAAAATAATAAATCTGTGACCTTTAATGCTCTTTGTCCTCCTGCTAAAACATGGGATTTAATGACGAAGGGATAAAGGCTGCAGTTCATTAAAACCTTCCTAATGCTTACCTTTAAATGTGTGAAATATTTATTGCACAATACAATGAGATGAAGATAAATGGAGATTTATATAAAGCGAATTATACTATATTCACAATTTGTAGTTTGTACGTAAAAAAAAAAAAAGGAGCTAAACTTCCTGAGATTTGAATGGAAATAAAATTTTTCACTTAACAGGATGCCATTGACCTCAACATTCAAATAGGGAATCAGCAGCCTTTTAAACGCACTGGTTTGGTCTTCAAGACTATTTAATCTACTTAAAATGACATCTGCTGCTGATAATACAACACTGAAAAACAGCGTAAAGATTGATCTGATAGCTTTTGTTGTTTGGCCCAACACATCTGACTACTTTCAGAGGTTAAACTGGAAGAGGTATTTACAGCTCAGTGCAAAAATCATGTTACTCTGGCCAAACTGTAAAGTAATTAGCCACTGACCTTCATGTTCTTTCTCTGAAGTGCCAGTTTTCTTCATTTTCTTGGGCGTTTTCATGAAAAGTGGAAAGATAGTTCGCAAGCCTAAAATGTCCACAAATTTATGGCAGTTATCTGCTCCCTCTGGTCCAATCATCCCATGGTCCAGGACCTTTAGAGCACTGGTTCGAGACATTTTCTTCTCTCTGTGGGAAAAAGAAGAAACAATCAGAACACACAAACATGCACTTTCTTGTTAGGAAATATTTATATAATACTTTAGAATTTCAAATGTGAACATCACATTATTTTGTTCATTTCTTTTTATATTCAGCATTACTGGTGTTCACACCAGAAATCTTTAAACAATCCAAAAGGGTACTTGTCCTCTTTAGCCTGAGGAAGCAGTATTTATGTTTTCTTGAAAGATTTTATAACTTGAAGTCATTCGTTTTGAAGTTTTCCACACATAAATCCATATTAAATTAGCTTAAACCAACAGAATTGACAATGTTTAACTCCAGTTTTCTTTTGCATGTTTCTAAACTGTTCATTAAGTTGTATGTAGCTTTCTGTGTACTTCATAGCAGCACGCAGACTTTTCTGGAGCAAAATGACACATTTTCATCCACTAATTCTTTACAACAGTTTTCCAGGGACATTTACTGAAAATTATTATCAAAGACAAAGAAATAGCCTTGAGCAGAAATTGAAAAGCATCTAGCAAAACTGAAACTGAATGAAAGGCTGACAAGAGGCAGTATTTATCAGAATGAAATAAAATACTTCTAACAAGTTTGAGCAAAGTTTGGTTGCACTGAGTGGTCGATATCACAAATGTCATTTAGAGTACAATAACATGAAATCCATTTACACAGAGCTTGCTTAAAATAAATTAAATTTAGGCTCCACTTCCCACTCGATATATTTAGTTATTTTCTATTAGAAAGCACCGTTGGGCGGGTTACTGCATGCAAGAGCTGTAAATAAATCTGTTGCATGAGAAAAGATATTAAATAACATTATAATGCATGTTCTGTCAAACAAATATCCTGCAGTACAAATATTCATCTGTTTTCAATCATCAAAGCATTGCCATGATAAGCGGAACCAAATTTTTTTTTACTCTGTCTACACTCTCCACTCCACACCTCCTCCGAGGAAATGTAGCTGTCTGTCAGAGTGTCACTTCCTCCATTTCCACCTATGACAGATGACACTGTTTATCTCATAGGAGGGACACATATTTCAGGCAGTTGTGTCTGATTCTGCAGACAGACACATTACATATGATGGACGGCTGGGGAGGGCAAGGGGGAGTGATCTGCAGTATACTTGCCAGAGCCAAACTAAGGCAATTCAGCTGCTAGACAGCAGAGGTAACTCAACATCCTGCTGTTGTGAGCTACCTTCTGACACGCCGAAGTGGACAGTGGGATGTGTTTGGTGGATACAAGCACGACAGCAGCAGTTTATTTTTATTTCAGGTAGCTTTCCGAAGAGTTGATTATCCAGTGCAGAGCCTCAAAACACTGACCAAAACATTCACATATCTAACCAGAAACTGATATCTAAAGCAGAGCAGAGCTTTCACGAATGTTGATGACAACTAGAAAACAAACCTGCTGATTCTCAGACATTTATTTGTGAGACAAAAACAGAAATAGCTTAAGTAGATCTCAGGTTCAGGCTGCAGCTGACAAGCGTGAGGCTGTGCCTGAAATTTATCAAGACACCAGGTGTGAAAACTTAAGTTCCAAAAGAACAAAGAGGCTGAGTTTTTAATGGAAAGGTCTTACTCTGTTTGTTGTGGTTTTTGTCATTTTTCAACCTTAACACTCGAATAAAACACATCAAATATGCTTATGCTCATCATTATGTGCAATGAGACTGCTTGTGTAAATGATTACGTTGTCTGAGAGATCTGTCACAGGATTATTGTGTAGATTACTTAAAGCAGACATCCCCTGCAGTTAATTTAATACAGCAAGCAACGTGGAAGACCGTCTGCTCCGACAACATAATCACAAAACTCATTCCTTTGTAAAGAAGACTTAAACAAAATTACAAATCATATTTTAGTCCTGCTCATCCTTCTCTGGTCTGTCTTACTTTTCATCTTTCCGTGAAGGATGATCTAACAGAAAGGGTTTTTAGATTGGAATAATGAGATATTGATCTACAGCTTAAATCTGCATGTCCAGTGATGTGATTATCAGTGCAGGCGTGCAGAAGCTGAGGGTTTCATAAATGTGTGTAATGTCTCCTTATGAGTCTTTAAGGTCAGATCCCTGCCTTGCTACACTCCCCCAGCTGCTGACGGATCAATCTGGCAGCGTCGTGAGGGAATAGAATAGACAGATGTAAAGAGAAAAGGAAGAAAGAAAAAAAGAAGCACTGCTTTGAACCTGGAAAGGTAGATTGTGGGTGTCAAGCGTACCAAGACTGCTTTTCTAGCTAAAGTATATGTCATTATGGCGCACCACAGCGGGGGAAGATGTCGTATGTTAATACGCCGTAAACTAAATACGATAAAGTAAATGATGGAACTGAATTAAAAAGAATGTTTCTGTTGTACCTGTGATGCACATAAACCCAAGAAATGTCACTTAGATTTTTTTTTTTTAATGCTTGATCAGTGTTTGACTATCAAGCATTCACATCACAGGCAGCAGAGTAATAAAGTAGTCCCTCTTCAAAAGAGCTGCCCCAGAACAAGGGATGCCTGTCCAAACCAGGATACATGTTTAAAATGCTTCTCACAGCTAAAGACTGGTTTCATCACCAATGTTAATTTATCAGAGACTTACTTTCTGCCCTGTGATGGACTAGCGACGTGTTCAGGGTGTACCCTGTCTCTCGCCCAAAGACTGCTGGGATAGGCTCCAGCTATCTCGTGTCCCTTAATCGGACTAAGCGGTTCGGAAAATGAATGAATTACCTTGATTTTTTTTTTTAAGTTAGAGCTTCCCTCAAACTTTTGCACTTAAGGTGGAATACACTTCCCTTCGTCCTCCATGTGTCCTCATAAAGACGATTTCTTCTGTGCCAAGCCTGACTTTTATTTTGTTCAGGGAAAAAAAAAAAAAAGTTTTTAAATTTCAATATGACTGTTTGAAAGGATGGTTTTATATTTTGACCTCTAATGAGCAGGTTTATGGTCATTTACACAGCTAAAGTAACTGAAACTACAAAGTATCAATTGGGAAAACTAATTTAATTGTTTATTTCTAAAAGAAGAAAGCAGGGCTGCATGATTCTGATCAACATGAAGTATGACGGAGACCTCCACTGAATGTTTGTCTCATGTTTACTAATACATTTTTCCTAGGAAATAAATGTTTTTATAGCAGCCTTGGGTAAAAAGAAAAGAGCTAAAACCCTGTGGATTGAACTGGTTATCCTTATTCAACTGAATTATATGCAAAGGGAAAAAAAGAAAATCTTAAAGAGCGATTATAATTCACAGTAGTGGCCGTTACATCTCGTGTGGTAGACCCTCTGTAATGTTTAGGGAAATTGTGCAACATTAAGACTATTAGTCTCGAATTGTGCCTGTTCTTGTATTTCTTTTTTCGTCTATTTCTTTAAGTATTTCTTTTAATTAAAGTTTATATTGGTTTGATAAATATTGTGATTTTAGCAGCCTAGTCAGTTTTGCCTTTCCACATTTAATTTCTGTTCTTTTGTCTCTTTACCTTCTCCTTTTACCCTTTTGTTTGATTCCTTTTACATTTGTTTCCCCTGTCAGGTTCAGCAATAATATATGAGCTGATACACCAGAACTAATAAATAACAATACAAATTAAATTATAAAAATATAAAGGGCAGCCATTTATATGAGATTCCTCCATTGGTAGAGCAAATTTATGGCATAATTTGGCACATAGACCACCGTTGTACTTGTTACTATGCTGGAAAGAACAGGGTACAAAAAAGAATAAAACGTTTAGTCTTACATGGATATCTGACACAAAACTGTTGTGCTGCTCAATGCAACACACTATTTAGGTGCCGACAGATTTGAAGAGGCAAGATTGGAGGCCTTGAGACCACCATAGACAAAAGAGGATGCAGCAGCACCCTCTGAGCAGAAGGAGTGCAATTTCCTCCTCACAAACAAGTGACTGCAGAGCAGGGAAACTGCAGAAATCGAAGAGATGCCAGGAATTCCAGTCTCCAGCAGAGAGAAAGGGATGCTGGTTTGTGATTGGCAACAAACCAACATCTACCTCACCATAAATCCATGCAGAGCAAGAGCCAGTTCTGGGTTCAGCTGAGCTTCTGAAGGTCATTGAAGTCACTTTACTTCCTATGAATTACTTACTTGTAATTAGTTGTTTGGTTTTTTTTTTTTATTGTTGTTTTAGTTGTGATTGAACACTTTTGCAAAATTGCAAAAGTGTTCATATTGCCAAAATAAATCATTTATGTGAAAAGCATAGTAGAGTGTTCCTCTGTTACTGAGGGTGATAATATATGTTTCATACCTGTCATTCATCTGCTTCTTGTCATGTTGGCATAAAATCTCGAGCACAGTCAGTGTCTCTGGTCATATTTTCTGTTATGGTTTCATGACAAGATAATATGTAGGTTTGCTTAAAATTAAAGGCAATAATGGAACCATTATGGAAATTTCAATGATATTTTGTGGCTCAGCTGTGTCATATTTAGAGTAAAAATAGAAAACTAAAATAGAAAATAGATACATTTTTCTATGATCTCAATAGATGGAAAGCATAGTCCAACTGCTGGATCATACAGAGATTCAGGCTGTCTTGATTTTCTTCTTTTTCTTTTTCTTGGCAGAGAAAGCATTTCAAATACTAGAAGATTGTGTCCATTGACCAGTGGGAAGCCTAAATGATTATTGAGGGTAAAATTGGATTAATTGTGCAGCTGTAATAGAGAATATAGAGTCAAACTGAGAGAGCCATCTGGCCAGATGGTAAATGCAGCAATAGTAAATATAAAATCAAATAATTCCACGACAGCGAGGTAATGGCAGCTGGCTGCTGCTGAAATATACATTTAGCATAATTACAAGATCAGTGGGTTGATATCTGTGAAAGACAACAGCAAAGTAGAAATATGTATCATAGTAAATTTCTGCCGTGTGAAAGTGTAATTCCTTCACCCAGTTATCTTTAAGCCTTTCATGCATAGTGGCCACATAGTGGACACCCATTTACAAGCTTTTTTTCTTGCATGTACATGAATGAGGAAGGTATTATTGTTAATAAACCACTTTAGTGGATGTTACTGAGTCATCCAATACGTTTCCACTCCCTGGAGAATAAATAAATATATAATATAATTAAACATAATGTAATTATGCAAGTTTGCCTTTGCTATAAATAAGTAAAGAAAAAAATACAGCTATATTTTATAGAATATTTACATAATATAATTATGATTGTATAGTATTTAGAATACATAAAAATAAATCATAATTAATTTTAAGTATCACTAATAAACAAAATAAGTATTATTGCATATGTCTGTAAAGGTAAAATACTGTATTTAAAAAAATCTTGCATCATTTTTTTTTTTTTTATTATTATTAATTCATGCATGAAAGGGTTAACAAAGAAACCAAATAAATAAATAAAATCATTACGCTTCACCGTCTTATGTTCACTTAAGCAAGTACTGGAATAGGAAGTATTGGCACCTTGCTAGTTGGTCAATGAAAACTTCAACTTTATGATGATAAGACTATAATTCAATCTTCATCAAAGCTGTATTGCAACAAAATGATCCACAGTTTATTAGCTGTGTTTATTCATGTGTCTCATTCTGTTCAGAGTTAAACCTTACCTGAGCATGAGATTCATTAGTTGAAGGCCTTCTCCTTTGAGGAAGCGGTCACGATTGGAAGGCAGCATGAGACAGGAACACAGCCCATCAAACAGGTTCTCCATCATCTCTTGCTCCTCAGCTGTGTTTGGGTTGTGTCGTTTAAACACCTGAAAGAAAAGAGGAAAACACTTCACTGTCTTTTTCTGGAAGGAGTCCACAGAATGCTGATCACTGGGTGGAAATGTAAAGGTAACGTTGACTACAAAGTTGCAAATAAATATTTAAATAAACTTCATGTTACAGCAGGTTTGATGGGAACCTTTTGGCTGAAGTACAGCTACATGATACGTTAGAGAAATAAGATTTTTACCACTGTGACTTGGCTTAAAGAGTTCTAGGAGTAATTTGAAAGCTAGTAGGCAGAAAAGCAAATGTTATATTTAAAGAAATCTAGATCTTACAGAGAGTTGCTGCAATAACACATCAATGCCATCCATCTCTCCCAGCAGTTCTCTGGTATCTGTTAAAAAAAAAGAAAAAAAATAGGGAAGATGTTGAACAACAGAAATATAAAATAGAAGGAGCAAAACAGCAGAAATTAAATTCTAGTTGACATCTAATAGAAGAGTCACAAAGGATGAGGGGATAGAAGTGTATAAGAGGCATTTTAAGAGCATAAAAGTTCGATCTCAAGGGCTTTCCAGAGTTAATGAAGAAATTGAGGGTACTGAAAAGCATCCGCACAAGCTTTTCCGTGTGGATTTTTAATATTAGACAAGAAATCACTGCACAGGATGTGTATTTACATTTTCCATTTTAAAATGTGTTCATATTTGTTTTACATAAGAATTAAGAGCAGGCAGAAACAGCTGCATTTAAATTGTCACTTAAAGGATTAAAACAAAACTGTCAATCATTTAACAGAAACTGTGTGATTTACCCAGTTCCTATATCAACACACTGACTACATTAAATGTGGGACATTATTACTGACAACACATTCTTTGCTTTGTGAAAAATAACATTTCACAGATGTGTATTTAACTGAAAGGCAGGAGGGAGAGGAAGAAGAGAGGCAGCACCCGTAATAGCTGTAAAATGAGACACGACTCCGACTGCATATCAATGCGGCTTGTACTATTAATGAGTACCTGTCCAAGGAGCTGATAGTCCTGTGGCTATCTGAAGTATTACCGTTTGAGTGTGTGTGTGTGTGTGTGTGTGTGTGTGTGTGTGTGTGTGTGTGAGGAAGAGAAAGGATTTGGATGACAGCAGTTAGACATGCATAGATGATTGGAAACATGAAAAGTAACATGAATTAAAAAAAAAAAAAAAAAAAAAAGTCAATGAGGAAACTGAAAAATTAAGAAAAAGGAAGGAGGAAACACTGGAAAACGTGAAATGAGTTTTCACCAAAAAAAAGCAATAAGACAAAAAAGGAAAGAGGAAAAGGAGACAAAGTTATGTTGAAGGAGAACACAATGGGCAGGAAAATAAGAAGGGAAGGCATGAACGGAGAAAAAAAAAAAGAAAAGGAGTAGACGATAAAGTACTACAATGTTAAACCTGCAGAACATTTAGTGAGGAAAACTTACTGTCGTTATTTTGCAGCAAGATGGCCAGGATTTCACTGCAGTACAGCTTGTTAGCATCAAACGGCATCTTTGCCTGAGAGGGAAAGAGAACAAATTCTAATTACCACTCATCTTGAGAAACTCTGTTCTCTAGAGAATTAGAAAATCACCATGTATCCTCCATGAAAAAATAGATTTAGTAACCTCAGGAAGAAACCTGCCTCATGCAGGGTAAAAAACTAGTGATGCACAGCATTTCTTGAAATACTGAAAAACCCATTTAGTTTGTTAAAAAAAAGACAAAAAAAAAAAAAAAAAAAGAAAAAACAACAGAGTAAAAACACAGAATGGAATTATCTTTGGAACAACTTGACTTGATACTGCATATGTCCAGGTGTGGTTTTGAGGTAAAAGGAAGGGAAAAAGGAAAAATTAACTTTCCCTTCCTTAAAAATTAACATGTCATTCAGACTACACTTCACTCTTTTCCTCAATTTAATTCTCAATGAGATTCAAATTTTGAGATATTTCTAGTAAAATCTTAAAATCTGTAAAAAGTAGCACATATATTTTAAAACCTAATAATATTAAATGGCACAATATCAGAATATTTTACATGAATGGCTTACGGTTTTGAAAGTATAGTGCAATGACATAATGTTATAATAAAAAGATATTTCACTATATGTTGTAAAGCCTGAGTGTATTGACAAGATCCACATTCTACTGATGCACTAAAGCAGAACTTCTTGTAAGTCAGGAGTGTCCAAAGTTGGTCCTCAACGGCAGCTGTCCTAGAAATTTTCCTTGTATCCCTGCTCCAACACACCTGGTTTTAAATTAATCCAAGAAACAAAGTCGTTTTGCACAATGACTGTTTAATTTGAGTCAGGTGTGTTGGAGCAGGGATACATGGACAACCTGCAGGATTGTGGCCCTCAACGACAGAGCTGGACACCCCTCCTCTCAGTGGTATGTAGCCTCATCAGTACACCTTTGCTTGTCCAGCTGTTTAAAATCAAAATGAAGTCCATGAAAAATATTTATTACCAACCAATCGCAGCAGTGCAAACAGTTAAACAACCTAATGTGTAATTTCTTTCAATTATGGAGCCCAAATATCAGCTGATATTTTTTAAACCTGAATCTAAACGTAAAAAACTGAAATCTAAACTTGTGACATTACATCTCTCTTGTTTTGCTCTTTCTCTGAGGCTTCGAGCAACACAACACGCAAAGCACAGCGCTGTCTTATGGGAAAAATATCTAGTAGTGGAATGTCAATACTAAAGATTTCATGTAGCGTATTTTAATAACTGATTCAATCATCCAAAATAGGAAAAGCTGCTGCATATCGAAACTGCAAACTCAAACATAATCTTTATCTTATTGAATATTTCAAATAATTTAATACATATGTTTTTCAGGTTGATAATTGTTTGCAAAAAAGAGACAAAGTTGTGCAAACTTGTACAATTTTACTTTATGTGTTCTACATTCATCTGCTTTTTTAATCAGCAGTCATATCACAATAGCAATGGCATAATACTCCACCCTAATTCACATTTTTTTGTTGCACCTTACTGTGCAGTGGCACAGTAATTAAATTATGCAGCTTTCTTCTGCCAGGAAATCTTCAATTAAAGACCCTAAACTGTTGTTTGGTGGAGGCTGAGAACCTCTATCACCGCAATGACGTAGAATGTTTGACTTATTCACCTTGAACGCAACTCTTACATTTAAATGCCAAATGTTTCACAAAGCATTTTTCAGTGCATACAATGTTGTGTGAAATTTACAGCAGAGAAAAAGAAACCTGGCACTTAATGTCTGTCACAATGCCTCGTTTATCCACATTATTATTATTAACCTCTATAGATTTAATACGTATTATTACAAATACTAAAATGCCTCCACAAAGTCCATCCTATCATTTCTTGTGATTTATCACATGAGCTACACAGGGTGCAGCAATCGTAAGGACACACCACAGGACACAAAGCCATGGTAACTGAATGGCAATGTAACATAAACTAAACAAATCAGTGAGATTATGATCCAGTTCTTGAATGAAGATAAAATAGGTTTTAGACAGATAGAGATATTTTGGATATCAGCAGAGTTCTGCATATTACCTTATTACATTTTCAATTCATATTTCCATTTTCTGCATATCCACTTAAGAGTTCCAAATACTACTTATTGGTCTCCTGAATGATCATGTTCCAATATCAAGCCTGCAAAAACAACATCAGCTGACTCCCAGTTCTTACCTTGATTCTCTTAAGCAGCCACTGCATGAGTCCCTGCTGGGCGGCTTCAGTGCACAATCCTGGTCTGAACTCTGCCATGTTTTCTATGATAGCTGCAGAAGACATAACATAACAAATGTAAAATAAATCTTAAAGATTTTTGGTTCAGCAGAAGTCTCCCTGTGTTAATGTTGGAGTTTTATTTAGCTCCTTTAAGTTGGCATGGATGGATGGATGGATGGATGGATGGATGCATGGATGGATGCATGGATAAACCACATCAGTACGAAACCCAATCTTATTAAGTGGATTAGCTAATGGCCAGAAAGTTTCCCCACACTTTTGTCTTTATTCTAGAAAGCCATACTTCCATATACACAAACCAGTATTATAACATTAACATTTCCTCTTTGTGTGTCTGTTATCACACAGGAGCATTTTACCAGAGTTGTTTTAAACAAAGGCTAATATTAAAGTCCCCCATCAGACAAATTTTACTTGTGACTGGGAAATGTGTCAAATCTTTTTACAGAGGGGTTGTATCCCAGCATATTCTGATGTTATCATTACACCACCATCTATGCTGCTTGATCTCTCTATTAGAGTAGATGGAAACAGATGACAGAGTACGATTGTGGGATGGTCACAAATGAGGGAGATAAAAAAAAAAAAATATGAAGGATGAGGGGATAAGACAAGCAGAGGGGAAGAGAAAAGGGTGGGAAGACACAGCAGAGATGAAAGATGCAAAACTAAAGAAGCAAGGGACTGAGGGCTTGACAAGATCACAAAAGGAATACGGCATTGTGAGAGGATAAAAGTAGCATAAAACTAAAAGCAACATCTGGAAAGATGGGCTGAAGATGACAGGGAAATGATGGTGAAAGACAAATGGAGGAGGAGATGGAGTGGAGGTATGCTGAGGGAGAAAGACGGAGGCCCTTTATCAGGGATTCAAACAGAGCAGACAGACAGCATCCTGGAGGACAGCAGGCCCAGAACAGAAAGCAGCCAAGGCAGACAAAAGGCTTATTCAAGCTTGGAGAGCTCCCTTTATAACTTTCTCTCCATTCCTCTCTCTCTCTCTCTCTCTCTCTCTCTCGCTCTCTCTTAGAGAACAGAGGAACACTTGAACAGAGGAAGTGCAAGTGTTACTCCAACAATATGAGCCATATACACCAAGCCAAAAGCACACACCTAAACAGCCCCCCTGACACCAACCCCAAAACCAGCAACAGAGAAAAAGAAGCCATCTCAGTAGACTCATACAGTGCAAAAAGAGCTGAGAGGCAGAAAAGTCTGATTCATGTGAGGCTAAATACAGTTGCTATGACTTTTCAAACTATCTATCTGCTGGACCATGCCCTTTGATAGACCTCAATACTACATTTAATGTTGTCAATTCTCCTGAGTGCAATCTGCTATGTTGCAGCCTTGTGCCTACAGCTTATACTTAAACATTTTTCTTTCTTCAGTCTAACCTGAAAAAGACTAAAAATGAGCCGCGTGGAAAACTGAAACATCAAATGAACGTTCTGTAAAGCTCCTCTGGTGACACAGACAGAAATCCTAATGGTAATGGAGCAACAAGCTTTGGAAATCTGGATTTGGGGAATATCTGTTGTTGTTGTTTTGGTCTTCTTGTATTTGGCTGATGTTAAAATCTTTTGAGGAAGAGTAAAAATGGCAGTATGGTGGATGGTATGCAAGTCCCCTGATTTAATGATATTACTCAGTCACATTTGCCCTGCATAATCTGAGCATTGCAAAGTATTAACATCAGAAGATGGGCACAGTGACATTATAAACTGATTCAACAGACACAATGCAACCGTTTTGCATGTGAACTGACATTTAACAAAAAAAAAAAAAATGAGGAAAAAACAAACAAAAAAGTAAATCCTGGTTTTTTTAAGGTAGAGAGGCAACTGTGCTCCTGGGGGTCCGATTTTCCTTATTTTTTTACTTGTGTTTTTAAATCTATCAACCTTCATTAGGTCTTAGCAGTTCCTGTAATCCTATGGCACTCTTGTAGATTTCAGCTGAGAGATACTACAGTAGACAACTTAGTTGGTACCCTTTGGTCAATGATAGAAAAACTCACAATGTTCTTAGAAATAACTTGAATGTCACTAAATTAATAATAAATAAAAAATTCTATCAAATTTAACCAATGAAATTAATTAATCGTTAAAAAATATTCTTCAAAAATGTTACTGTTAAAATTATTCAAAGATTGTGTGTGTTAGAGAAGACAAGAGAGACATTTATTGTTTTTATGTTCAGAGTCAGCTGTGGCAAAGTTGATGTGCCGGTAATACGTGCAATAAATATTTATATTGGAAAAAAATTGTGAGAATCATGATATCAATTCTAAGCAAAAAAAATTGTGATTCTCATTTTATCCAGAATCATGCAGCCCTACTTTCAACCACGCTTCAACAGAAGTATATATATATATATATATATATATATATATATATAAAACAAACAACTCATTAAACAAGCCTAGACACAAATTATGGCACCCCAAGAAAAGACAGATAACAATGTTACCAAAAAGGCATGTTAATCCAAGGTGTGTCCATCAATTAGCATCACAGATGTCTACAATCTTGTATTCATCACTGGGTCTGTATATAGGACTACAGGTAGTCACTGAGCAGTTTAGTGACATGGTGTTTACCACACTCTACATGGACAAGTGGAAGCAAAGGAATGAGTTTTCTTGGATGATCAGAGAGAAAACTGTAGACAAGCATGTTAAAGCTAAAGGCTATAAGAACATCTCCAAGCAGCTTGATGCTCCTGTGACTGCAGTTGCACTTATTATTCTGAAGTCTAAGATCCATGGGATTGTAGCCAACTTCCCTGGACATGGCCGCAGGAGGAAAACCAATGACAAATCAAAGAGACGGATAATACGAATGATAACAAAAAAACAGCCCAGAAAGACTTCTAAAGAGATTAAAGGAGAACTTCAAGCTCAAGGAACATCAGTGTCAGATCGCACCATCCGTTTTGTTTGAGCCAAAGTGGACTTAATGGGAGACGACCAAGGACGACACGATTGTTGGGGGGGGGATCATAAAAAAAGCCAGATTGGAATTTGTCAAATTACATGTTGAGAAGCCACAAAGCTTCTGGGAGAATATCCTATGGACCAATGAGACAAAAATTGACCTTTTTGCCACATCAGCATGTTCAGATGGAAAAATGAAGCATGTCAAGAAAAGAACAGTGTCTCTACTGTGAAACATGGAGGAGAATCTGGTACTTCTGAGGCTTCTTCGCTGCTTCTGGCACACGGTGTCTTGAATCTGTGCAGGTACAATGAAATCTCAAGACTATCAAGGAATTTTTAGGAGAAATGTGTTGGCCAGTGTCAGACAGCCTGGTCTCAGTCACAGGTTATGGGTCCAGCAACAGGACCATGACCCAAAACACACTAAAAACACTAGAAACAGCTAAGAGGAAAACATTGGACGATTCTAAATGGCCTTCTATGAGCCCTGACCTAAATCCTATTTAGCATCTTTGGTGGAGCTGAAACATGCTGTCTGGAAAAGACACCCTTCAAACCTGAGACAACTGGAGCAATTTGCTCATGAGGAGTGGGCCGAAATACCTGCTGAGAGGTGCAGAAGTCTCAGTGGCAGTTCCAGGAAACATTTGATCGTAGTTACCGCCTCAAAAGGTTGTGCAACAAAATATTACCAGTAAGTTAAGAGTACCATAACTTTTGTCCAGGCCTGTTTCATGAGTTAATTTTTTAATATAATTCTATTGAAGCATGATTGAAAAGCAATGTCTGACTTTCATTGGTTAAATTTCATAGAACTTTTTTTTTTTTTTTTTTTTTAAAAATCAATGTTGTAAGATTCATTATTTCTGTGACTATTGTGAATTTCTCATTTCATTCATACCAACAATTTTTTCCATGTCTGTTTGTATGCATCCGTGTAATTTGCTTGTAACTATCAAAGCCAAAGTTTTAATTGTTTATACCAATAAGGACTTTGGACTTTAGTATGGAGCATTATCTGCAAAACTCTCTCCAGACTGTACAGCATTCAGCAAAAAACAACGTTGCAAAAAACACAGCCTTCCTTTTGTGTGCCAAAACTTATAAAGGACACATTGACAACTTTCTTTCACCATCACTGGGAATGACTTGGACACTTGGCAGAAGGGGGACACATGTTAAAGCTGTGAGAACGCAAAAAAGGTTAGCATATGTCCTTTGCGTGATGTCAGAAACAGAATCCACAAGGACTCTCTGTCACTGCACTGCCCAGAGCTCACACACACCTTCAAGGCAGCTCTCCCTCTGGAAGTGCTTGCTATGCTTCTGTATTAAACAAGGCCAGATTTATCATCTGCTCTTGCTTAGAATATTCAACTGTGTTGCTATTTTTAAACACAGTGCAGTATGGAACAGGAGTCTCTGCAGCACCTGCCTTGTGCACTGAATGGCCCAGATTTCTCACAGATATTTGTCTCTCATGTTTTGAATTTGAATGAATGCACAAAGCTCTGCAGAAATTTAGGCAACTTCTATACTTGAATCTCTGCACATCTCAACAGTTGTGCTGTTGAGTGATTTATATGCAGGACATACGTGTAGAGTATCCATTAAAAATTCTTCCATGGATATTATTATTATATAGTACAGATATATACATAACAGCTGCATGGTTTGCAGAACTGATATGTATTGCTCATTTTTCCTGATCAGAGGGAGTAAAAAGCAATTCTTGTTGCAAACAGAAATTAAAATCTAAACTTTCTTTAATGTAGACACTGTTTCTTTAAATGAAAAGGAACAAAAATAAAATAAAATAAAACTTATTACAGTTTTTTTAGTCACTTTGGTGCATTTCTTACAACAGAATTAACATTTGCACAACAGTTCTCAAAACAATTAGTAAAAACTTCAGAACATAGTAGATAACCTGCAAACGTGTGTCACTTGCTAAAAATAAATAGTTCATTCCTCAAAAGAAAGTATTTATGTCAATGCAACTGTCAAAGGCATCAAAATGAAAAGTTCTGTCAACACTGAGTACTAACAAAGTACTCAAATGGCTTAGGCATGTTTTCATTGTGGCAGTCTGATCTGTAAGTGTTTCTGAATACAAAACAGTCTGATCTTGGAGACGCCACCTGAAAAGGCCTAAGACAGCACTACACACTGGATGTACAGCCATCTGAAAACTACAATAAAGTTACACATTACCATTTTAAAAAGAGGAACTGAATGCATTTAATTCACATTTTACTTCATATGCTCTTGGTCATCTTATTGTAATTTACTCACAGCATTATTATTCAACAAACTGAAAGTATCACAACTGTAAACGACATACTGCAGCAACAGTAAATATATTTTACAATATTGATTGTAACTGAACATCAGTCTTGTAAACACAGACAATTATAATTAGATAAATGCTACATGTCCAAAAGTATTTGCAATTTCATCATAATGAGAAATGCTGCTCGGATGTGCTGAAAATACTAATTGTTGTGGAGTTTGAACTAATAGTGATGAGAATGTTAATTCTGTGTTGACAAATATCAAAGTGACAGAAAAACGAAAGAAATGACTAAAAGTAATCAAATTAAAATCACCAATGGATTATACGTAAGAATATAAATGATACAATTTTCTCAATTCTGTAAATCTGAAAATAGGCACACTTTGCATCTGATTTTCAATGAAATCAAGTTTTGTTTTGTTTTTTTTCTTTTTTAAGTGCCGTTGTGTGAAGTACTTATGACTAATCAGTGTGTTATAAGTAGTACTAATCATTCAGAGTGATCTCTGTCTGGAGAATGAGAAACAAGGCCTAACAGACAAATCAAGCTAAAAGCTAATGAGAAAGGGTCCAGAAAAACAATTGAAAAGAACAATTTTTTGACATTTGCATCAATTAAAACCAGTGTACAAGTGAGAGCTATTATGTGAATCTGTAAAAGTGCATCAGACAAAGCAGATGCTTTTTTGAACAAAAAATCAATTTATTCTCATAGCTTATACCAAAAAAATGTGTTTATAGGAATTCTCTGCAGTATTTTTTAACAGAATCAAGAATTGTTTCAGTACCTTTTCTTAAAATATATATTACAGAACATTTGCCATTTTCACCGTCACGCGCCCCCATTGACTGCTAATTTGGCATCCATCTTGCATCCTAGCTGACCTGTTAGCGCTCTCCAGCTAGTAAAAGATTATGTTACAATGACTTTTGTTTTATCCCTTTCTTTCTTTTAATCTTCTTAAGTTTCTTTTCTAAATCAGCGACGTTGCGCATTCAGAACAGCCAGTGCCTTTTCTGGCATGAAGCGAAATTCTGCTGCAACGTCACACAGCATCCTGGATGAAAACTTTGCATAGGGCTGTTTCTCAGCCTCAGCACACTGCTGGGCAGCAGTGGCTCAAGAAACACACTTATTAGATGTCACTGTGTCATCAAACAAGTCCGGAACGCAGAGTTTTAAGGTTAGAAAGTTAGGTAATACATCTTTAAAGGGGTGCTATAATGGTATTTCAAGTTTTCTGAGCTTTTTTACACTGTTACAGTGTTGAATCCTCATCAGACATGTTTGAGTTTGAGTTTGTGTTCCAGCACACTCTCCGTTCGGTTTCCTTGGCGACAAAAAATGCGTCGTTTTAGAGAGTTTTTTTCTACTTGGAAATCCTTGTGACGTCCCCGGGGATAAGGTTCGGTGATTGGTTACCTTCTACTGGTTAACAAGGGCATGTACAAATACATCAGGCGGGTGGAAAACGTGGGATAAAGTTATTTCCAACGATGGCTGGTGAGTTTACCAAAGAGAGACATTCTGCTGCATTCGTTGCAGTGGGTTGCTGTTTTCCACTTCGTTTTCAGGGTCTGATTCAGGTTCCAACATGTAGGGCTGTATGCTATGTGTTGACATTGTATTTTGGTTTTTCTTGTTGATATTATATTAGCCTAATCCTTTTGTTTATGAGATGTTACAATGACGGCAAAAGCAGTTGCGGTGCGCGCTCCCGATGTAGTGCAGTGGCGGGAGGCGGGGCTTAATGCGAAAGAGTCTCAATCCACAGGCTGATCTGACAGCCTACGGAGAGGGTCGGTCTGAAGTAAATAAAGTGATTTGTAACAATAACTCGATCAATCCCAGCCCTTCTGGTCTCAGAAATAAAATTAAATTAGCCAGAAATGCACATAATAGTTCCACTTTAAATGTTTATAAATGGGGAATGGGGCCAAACCAGCAACAGCAGTTGGTCTAAAACAGACTAAACAGGAAGTAGAAGCAAAGTAAAAAATACAACAATTCCCTCAACTTTTTTCTACATGTTATGAACCCTGCAGCTTGAACAATGATGTGGCTAGTTCATGGATTTTACTCGCTAACAAGTTATTTTGCACTTCACACACACACCCTCATCATTACAAACACACAAAGGAATGCATATGATGCAGCCTTCAAGTTAAAAGCAACAAAAGTGGCTGTTGAAGAAGGACATAGAGCTGTTGCAGGCTCGGTGAAGGGGCGGCCAATGTCAATGTGCGCTCTTCAGTCCAGAAATTACAGGCGGTTGTATTTATCAAACTAACATTTGTAGATTCCAAATTATACCAATGAGACCAATTAAAACCCTTACCTTTTTCTCATTTATCACATAACCATCTTTTCAGACATGTACAATACCTCTCTCTGTTGAATAGGAATGCACAGTGCGGATCTCAGTAGCACTGGCCCTCAGGCTTGTTACTTTCTGGATAAAGCTTTAGTCCGTCACAGCCAAAGACAGAGAGACAAGCAAACATGGCTCCTCACATGGTTGGTCTCTTGATGCAAACATGGACCTGCATGCTCAAACAAGGATACTTCTTCTTGTGAAGCAACAGTGCAAACTGTGCTGCTTTTATTACAGTCCTTAAAATATTTGATGAGCTCCATATGACAAACAACAAAAAAAAGTAAATAAAATATGACATGATGCAGTGCACTGAAACACTGGGGACAGAGAAGGGTTCTGTCACAGGAAAGCTGTTTCATTTTTTATCCCTGGCACCTCCTTTGTTTGGTTAGTCTTACTGCTCCATGATTTTGTTTACATTGTGGTGAATGTTTAGATACAGTATGCCAAATCGCAAATGTTTGATTCAGATGTGTTTGCTTGCACTGCACTCATTATGGTGGAATTACTGTCACCAGTGGTTTTTTTTTCTGTGATTATCTCAGATGATCCATCTATTCCTGTCTGCAGAACTGTGATCACCTACACCTAACACTATGTGGTACTGTGGAAAATAAATATTTATCCATCCATCTCTAATCTAGGGTCAGGTTGCAGTGGCAGTAGTGACTCAGTGCCTCAGCAGACAGATGCAGACTTCTTTTTTGCTACTTCTTCAAGCTCCGCTGGGTGAAACCCAAGGCTTTCCCAGGTCAGCTGAGAGACATTTTCCCTCCAAATGGATAAACATTTTATGTAAGTTCCAATTCTTTTTAGTCTTTGAACAATTAATGTATCTTTTTCAGCCCAACTTGTGTGATTTTCTTTTATCTATTAAACAGAAATTTCTCCTTACCCAGTGTGTTGTAGATGCCATCAGCCTCCTCTTTCACCTGTTCATCTAAGCGCTCCATGTTCTGCACCAGCAAGGCCACCACCTGCCCCTCCAACTAAAAATAAAGATGTAGTTCAAGTTATGGTTAAGACACATTTTACAGCAGATCAAAGGGGAAAAAATGTCCATCAGCAATGTAAAACACCTAAAACATCTCAGTCTCACCAAAACCAACATTAATGAGCAGCGCTGGTTCATCACTACTTCTCAAGAGCTTTTCATATTTTTTCAATACATCATACCAAACTCAAACACTTCCCATTATCCCAGTCTTTGCAAAATGGTGTGACATTTCAAACAGAAACAGGGACAGTTAACAAGGCAGGAAGAAATGTAGAGGAACAGTAGGACGACGCTTTTAGGTTTATGCCTCGGCAGAGGAAACGCGGACATTTTCAGAGCAGTTCCGGCAGGAACCGAGTGTTATCGGTCAAGTCAGGACTGGAGACTCATAACCAAACAAAGATTGTGGGGTGCCGCAGGCTGGATAAAAGTACCATTACAGATGAAAGAAGACGGACAGTCAAAGCAGATTTATGAGGCTCGGAGACTGTTGTGAATCATTTTGATTTATCTTATCAAGGATAACACCTGGCCTTCTGGCAGCAAGGACAGAGGAGCTGCAGGCATTACAGCAAAGTGAGGAGACAAATGGAATCAACTATCCCTTGCTGCCCTGAAACTGCTTCCCTTGGAAGTAGCTGTAAAAAAAGAGTGAGTTTATGGGCGCTCCATTGCATGGTAAATTGACTGCATTTATATTATGCCTTCGTGCTGAAAGAGCTGCAAAGCTCTCTCAGGGCTACTATCTCACCCTCAGTCATGTGGGAAGATAGTTCACTCACATACACACCAAAAGTTTTCCTATCAAAAATGTTTTATATTCATTCAGTTTCTGACTCTTTCTGCCAGAATTTAGTCAGCAAAAAGAAAAATGTTCCACATATTCTATTTCAACTAAGCGAATTGATGAAGTGACTCAGTTACAGAGTTGGGACTGGAATGAGTTCTTTATTTTGCAAACAAGACAACTCAATAACTGACTCTCAGCAAAGGGAACTGGTTTCCAATGAGCATCAAGTCTTTTCTGGTCCAAAATTGAAACGTAAATTATATTAGAGGAAGGGGGAGATATTATAGCAACTTAAACTTAAGGTGAAACTTTCTGCACACAAAAAGTAAAATAAAGTTTAAACCTTAAAACTCCACTTGATCACCATCACCAAGCAGTATTGCTTATTGATTTCTCAGAAACCATGGTGTAAAATTAGCTTACCCTTTAGATTGAATTTATATCCAATTCATATCCCATCCAGGAGACTTATATTGCAGCCACAAAATGCAGTGTTTATTCAGACACAAAATTGTTCATTCATTTTAGTAAAAATATCCCTTTCATTACTTCATACTAAGAGACCTCTAGTTTGAGCCAGAAATTATGATGAAGCCACTTCCTGTTAAACTTTCCATCAGTTGCAAATCAAATTGATGTCAATGGGTAGCAGCCAAAGATCAACAAGTAAGAAAGTATGTCTGTCTGAAAGGAACAATAATAATGGTCCCCTATGTCTGGATTAAAGCCAAGTGAATGTTCTTGAAAGACTGGTGCCAAAAAGCAACTGAGCTGGAGTTTGTTTTGTGAGGATAATAGGTAGACAGCATAAATAACTGTAAATTGCAAAAAAAAAAAAAATACCTGAAGGAGAAAATATAAATACGTAGATAGTTTGTTGTTCACTTGTATCAGTGCCAATATGTGTTTTTATCCTGAAAACCAAGACTTTGGAGAATGATATGCAAATAAGAAAAGGCTTGGTCACTGGTGATCTCCGAATTGTTGCAAAGTACTATTATTAACAAATACCATTTTCCTTTTGTGGTTGGCCTCCATCTATATATTCATTTAGTATCACTTTAGCTTCATAATCTAACAACTGAGGCTGCCCTAAAAAATATGATGTCCGTATGTTTAACCCTGATAAAAAATTCTTTCGCTACAGCATTTAGAAAAAGGAAAAAGGAAAAGAAAACAAAAATACCAAAAGCAGCAAATAATGGCATGTGGTTAAAGTTAATATCTCTAACATAGGTGACTCTTTGGAAGTATTTCTATTTATATTATTCTATTGAGCTTACACTGCAGCCACAAAATGCAGTATTATTTATTTTTGTACAAAATATTATATGTGATAATAAATATCATGATACAGAGAAGACTCTAACAAAACTAACTAAACTAGATTATCCCCCCCCCCAGCCTGGGCAGATGTTATAAATTAATTGCTTCTTTCCGAAGAGGCTAATTTAATCATTGGACATCAGAAAGTATTATCTAAAAGTCAGGAATTTAAAATGAATCAAAAACTTTCCACTAAATGTGCTTGCAGTTGACTGAATATTTATTAGAGTAAAATATTTATCCAAATCACCTGAAAGGACCCTGGAAGATCTCAGAAATGTGATGGTTTCCAGCTGTAAGAAACAACCTAACAGACTGTCTGATGAGGAGTCACAAAGACAGCCACGAAGAAGGAGGCACTTAGTTTGTTCCTCCATTAAAGGTATAACTGCACATTATTGTAGTGTGACCTTTGTGTGTGTCGCTGTAAATGCCAGAAAACATAATGGGATATCAACAATATTGATAACACCCTTTTGTGTGAGTCTCCCTGCTTCACAGACAGCATGACATTCTAAACTGCAGACAGAAAGAAGGAGAAAGAGCTAAATATAAACTAAGAAAGACAGCCAGTCAGGTTTCTTTAAGTAAAGACAAAGCTGTTTTTTTTTACATTAAAAAACAGACTATAATCATGAAGATGGCATTTCAAGTTGGAAATATAAAACCTGTATAAACAGATATTTGTTAGACCTGATAAAAAAAAATCTATATTTAATCCTTGATTAAATAATTGTTTTATCTCTGAAGACTTTACGTAGCACAAAAAGTCTAAAAGTCTGCAAGTCAGGAAGAACTAACTTAAATCTTGCTTTGAATATATTAGAAGAGTCCATGTAATAAACTCTCCTATACTTAGTGTGAAAGCAGAAGCCCAGAAAAATAAGTCCTCATTCACCCAAGTGTTGCTTTATTGTTATCAAAGACTGAGGAGAAAGTTGAACCCACCAGAGCATCTATGAGAACCTCAGCACCCTCCTCGCTCTCGTGCAAAGTGTCGATATCCGTCAGCTCCTGCAGGAGGTCCACCACTGCTATGGCCACATGTGGTTCAGGTTTAGGACAACACTGTAACAAAACCGTTCCACTAGAGTCCTGTAACAGTTCCCAAAACAAGGGGTCTCTAATCCATGCCCTGCTCTTCTTTCATGACAAAACCGGGCACCCACATTTCCCTTAAAGTTTGGTCATATGTTGGGGGAAGTTGTTGAGCGATGCATCCCTATTCACAGTGTCCTCTTTTATTTTTCCTCGAGTGTTTTAATCAGTTGAATACACAAGCTTATTATATTTTTCAAAAGTAAAAACTCAATAGTTTCAGTTGGCTTCAGCAAAACCCATGAAAATCTTAACTCTCAAATGGAACTGAAACCCAATTATTCCAGCTAAACATCTTTGTAGAAGATTTGGCGATTTCCTTTAAGTTCTGGCCATTGCAATTACCCAAACAGTGCCAGCAGAAAGTACTAGAAGATTTTCAGCCAAGATCCAATGCAGTATGCTAGTTACTATTTACAGAAAATATAACCGAGCTCAGTGAAATGGTGAATCACAGCACAGCTGTATGCCACAACAAAACAAGACTAAAGACAAATTTAGGATTTGTTTTCAAAGTGAAAGGATATCAGTGTTTTCATGACTAAGCAGGCCCAGCAGTGAGTGGACAGCGTTCAGCTCCACAAGTAGATGGTAGAGATCTGGCATTGTTGCGATCACATGCATTTCCTGAATGACGTCATTCAAATCCAGCTCCGACTCCATGAACCTGATTTAAAACAAAAAAAAAAAGCATTAAGGTACAATTAAACATACACATCTTTTTTCTGATATTTAATCACACCAACACATTTCTTTTTTTTTAGAATTAGTGTACTTTTTAAGTTATTCACAGAGGCACACCGCATACATCTACAAAAACTTTAAAAAGCTTCAGTAAGTCCAGAACATTCTACTTAATTGGCGTGCAGCATGTAACTTAGAAAATAGAAGTTCTAATGAACTCAGTTGGACGTATAAAATGAAACAATGTGCACCAAAAGTAATGGCCTTACTTCTCCGGGTTGTCTGGAAACTTAATCCTTAGTTCCTGGTTCTTGTACGACCTTTTCTCAAAGGTCAGGATCATTTTCTTCACCGAGCTCTCATCAACTGGCTCTGCCTGTTTGATTAGTGCAGGAGGTGAAGAGGATGGAGAGAATAATGTAAAAAGGGAGATAAAGGAAAGAGAGGAGGGCTTCTTCAAGCAGCTGTTGCAATAGCAAAGTGCCATGAGGGTGACTTTAATTATATGAGTGCAGAATATACGTTTTCTTCAACCAGTGGGACTCTGAGTACATTTCACCAAAAAGGGATTGGGTTTGACCTCCTGATGGTTTAAAAGCTGTAAAGTGCTGGACAGATAATGACCGGTTAGGACATTTCAACTGCCTGACACGACGGCACAGTGTAGCTCTTTACTCTAAGTGCCTCTTCACACAGTGAATATCTGAAAAGGCTGCAGTGTGGAATAATAAAAGCTAAATCACACAAGATTTTTCAGCTGCTGTTTGGTAACAGTGATACAAGGGATCGGACAGAACAGTTTTTACCATGGTTCTTTTACTATGTCTCAAGAACCGTTTCTATTGTTACATTAAGTCAGAAAGAGAGGAGAGTAGGGCTGGGTGATATATCAAATATATTCGATATATCGTGGCTAGTCCCCTGTGCGATATAGAAAATGCCTATATTCGTCATATTCGAGTATCCTGTTGTCACGCAGTTGTTTTTAGCTGTGGGCGGGGTTTTCTCCCTCCTCCTCGACTCTGCACCGCTTTGCACAGAGAGTTAAAGCAAGCGCACCTAGTTACGTACATAACGTGAGCTACGTGCTACGTCATGAGAGGCAGCGTGTAGCCACTGTTGCCCACTTGGCAACTTTCTCGCTAAATCTGGCGACTTTTTTTGTGAAAAGCGATTAGTGACAAATCTAGCGACTTTTACTGGAGTTATTGGAGACTTTCCTGGTGTTTTGGCGACTGACTTTAAAGCGCATATTGTAAAGTTATTGTTACGAACGAGAGTCTCTCCCCGTCCTAAAGCACTCAGTCGCTCCGGCTGCGGCTGCAGCCAGTCAGAGGAGCAGAGTGGACACCTGCACGACTCCACCTACAGTCACAATGAACAGCCACATCCGCCACTGACCCCGCTCTGGATTACAGAGTGGGACGTAAATTGCAAAGTTTTTCACGTCACGCAAAAATAATTAATTCTATTTGACTACATTCACAGCCTCTGTCACTTACACAAGCATATTTATCTAGCTCGTCATGTCTCTAGAAAGTACAGAAAGCAATAGGAATCAAATCCTGAATTAAAAGTTGGCTGAAGCCGTTTATTGGAGACGATACAAGGACATTCTGCCTGTATTATAAGACTGATTTCTACGCTAAACTCTGTGATTAAAAAAAAATACACGAAAACTTAAAAACCTATCCATAAAGCAAAGCCTTATAATAGTTCAACCCAAAGCAAGCTAAAACTAAAAGACTAAACTAAAAGTAAGAAAACTACACAAATAAAAAAAATAAATAAATAACGTATCTCTGTCAAAGTGTTTTTTTGGGTCACTGTGGCAGTCCCAAGCCCAGATACAGGAAGAGGGTTGAACATGCAGCTGGCTATTCCACAAAACATAACAATCCTTTGATTAAATTTGATATTTGATAATCTAACATTTAATAAAGCAGGACAAGGCTGATTTATACTATGTGGTTTTAATGGTATTCAAAATAATTTTTCAAAAGGATAGACTGTTTCAGTGGCAAAAAAGAAAAGAACAGAAGAAAAATAGTGCAGGATCCATCATCTGGCAGTGGTTTGGATACCGGAGAGAAGATGTTGACCAAACAACTGTCGTATGCAAAGTATGTCGCAAAAGTGTAGCCACAAAAGGTAGTAGTACCACAAATTTATTTCATCATTTGAAAAGTCCCCCCCTAGAGTATTTTCATACATTGCATTGATTACATCATGCAAAGTCACTTTATTTTGTTTTAAAATGACATGTTTGTGCCACTGCTTTAACTGTTCAATAAATGTGGTTTTGATCAATTTGCTTCGTTATAATTTCATCCTTTTGGCATGAATGTTTAAAATCAGCATATATTAATGCAGTATGAACAATTATGTTTTAATGTAGACACAAAATCATCTTACTGATGTGATTGCATGCACCAAAGCATTCATCCAAGGCGAAGGTAAATATCGAGATATATACCGTATATTGTGACATGCCATAAAAATATCAGGATATTACTAAAAGGTCATATCGCCCAGCCCTAGAGGAGAGGTGAAGTTTGCAGAGGAGATGTTTTTGTTTTGTGCACTACTGAAGTCAAGTCTTCTTCATTTTCATTCAAAAACTAAATGTTAACATTGCTTCTGCTAAAGGTTTCTGTTCAGGGATGTTATACAGATGTTTAATGTAGAAAGATTTGCTCAGTGTTGGCTGGATTGATAAAACCTAAATTTCCAATCACTGAACAACACTGGATCACAAATGTCATCACAAATCACTGATTTTCTCCTCAGGTTTTCATTCATTCATTCATTTATTATCCTAACCGCTTAGTCGCAGGGAAGCTTGTACAGATTCCCTGACACATGGTCTAGCATTATACTGTGAGACTGGATCTCACTAACTGTTATGCAGTTTTTTAATAATGTAAACAGACCAAGATTTCAACAGTACTAACCCCTGACATTTCCTTCAGCGAGATGAGCACGCCGTTTCAATGGAAACCACGAGGAACATAAATATTATTATAGACTAAAGCAACACACTTGCTGTTCAGATAGTACAATAGAACATTACTAACATTGTTTACACTGGTGGATTAACTCTAAATCTATGTACCTGTAATGGTTGTTTAATGTCAGAGCTTTGCATAAAGCTTTTTGCAGCATTATGCATTTAAAGATACTGTATAACTCAGGCACAAGAAAAAGCACCGAAATCACACGAATCAAGTGAATTTAGCTTACATAAATACATACACACAGATTTTTTTTCAGTCTGAAATTCATTATACAAAATAGCAAGAACAAACTTCTCTGTAAATGGACAAAAAAGTAACTTCTCTTCATCATCAACTCAAAGCATGTAGCCTCCCATGGAAAAGCCAGGGATTTTCTGCATTCTCTTTGCATATCTAAGGGCTCAGCAGTTTGGGAAATTAATATATTTCTACTGCTGGAATTAAGTAGTTATAACACTAACTTTTGATAAGGTTTATGCTGGAAATCCAAATCCATTGGAGCTGGGACGGCCCCACCACTACTTAGTTTGAGTGTTTGCAGGTGCCGTCTAATCAGCGGCATCAGCCACACCTTCAGACAGGTGTGCTCTGCCACCCTTTAAGAGTTTCACCAGCATGAGCTCACACTGTTTCCCAGGCTTGGGCTGGGGTTCTATGCAGATGTGGCAACTCATGGTTTGATTAGGTTACATATACATTTCCATCCATCCATGCACCACCTGCATCCTTCATCACTGACATAGACTTCAACCAGCTTTACTTATTTTTCTTTAATGTCATTTATTTTAGCATGGAATCACTTTGTGCCCGTCTCCCTTTTTATTGCAGTCTTTGAGCTGGGCTGTAACAGCACAAAATTATATTCAATCTACATTTATGGTTAAATTAGAAACATTTATGGCTGATAACTGCAAGGTTGTCACCCATCAATCAAGCACCAAGGCTTTTTTTTTTTTGTCAAACACTAGTATAACCCGCTCGAGGATTATGTATTCACTTAAGTTACCTTGTTAATATAGCCAGAAAGCAACTAATAATAACTCATTTTTATTTTAGTTCAGCATAACCCATTAATTTTGCTTTGTAGTGCACCCCAAGTAATATGAACGTATAAACACAAGGAGTCCATGATGACTAATCAGTTTCTATTTTTTTCACCATCAGAGACCTTAGCAATTACAGTATTAAATGATGCCCATGTGTACACACACACACACACACACACACACACACACACACACACACACACACACACACACACACACACACACCAGCCAGTTATTGAAAACTTCAACACCTATTTAAATAAGCTGCTGTCTTAACTCTTCGAATTCAAAGGGCAAATACAATTTTAAAGGACACTGTAAAATGGAACAAAACAATGCACATAAATGAAAGAAAACATATTGGCAATGTTGTAACATTTCCTTTTCTTTCATTCATTTTAAGATATTTTATTTTCAAATACAGACTAAAGACTAATTTTAAGAAAAGGATATCGAGCAAAAAACAAAAATGCTATATATGAGATTTCACTCACCTCTGGTTCTTCTTCATCTTGGTCCATCAGTTTGTCTAAGATCACCTTTTTGTCCTCAGTCAGCTCTTCAGTCTCCCTCATCTCAGCAACTCTTTCTAATCCTGCTTCCCGGTATCTGGCTTGTTCTCTAGCACTCAGACCTTTCTGCTGCTTCCCTCCTCTGGAGTCGTCCTCTCCTCCATCTTCCTCCCTGGGACGCTTTGCTCCTTTATCAGGCTGAAAGAGACGATATAAATGTAAAAAATAAGGTCAGTCTGCAAGAGTAAGAATAAAGCATATACAAAGTATTAAAACATTAAAATTTATAAAAATGAGAAAAGTTTGTTTCTGTTTTAGTTATAAAACATATAGCCCGCTTAACATTTCACACACATTAACTTGACCGTACTGATTATCATAAATGTATCAGTCATAAGCAACTACTGTATGAACTTGTTTCCTACTGAACTAGTGTTTCCTCTGCCAAACATTTTCCAAGTTTTCTTAATGATTCTGTAGAGCTCATCAGCCATATAATGTTATACATTACAATTTGGAAACCAAGATTCTGATAATTTGGAGAATTTGTCAGGAACACAAAACCACACTCATAAACAAGAAGCTAAAAAGCTATCTACGGTAAATCTACCAAAACATTACAGTATGGCCCTAAGTTTGCCTTCCACACATAAAAAGCACTAAGTGCACTACAAACTAAAGAGCAAAGCAATGGTGGGAAAAATGTTTATAAAAGCCACAATAATTATCAGTTCCACAAGTTCACAAAAACTTTGAGAGGTTTGATTGAGACAATAATACAGCAAGGCAGTAAGTGTGCATGTGTTTGAATTCCATTAGCAAGGCATTTCTGCTATCAAACTTAAAATTAGGATAAATTTATTCATAAACTTTGCATTCTGTGATACATAGAAGAGGTCTTGCTTTGCATTTCTTTTTATTCACAGTATATCAATATCTTCGTTTTCTATTCAAGTACACATATTGATTAATTTGTTTTATAATTAGCTTTTATCAGTGTTCCTCTTATTGCTTAATCACCACTAAACTGTCACTGATCATCTGAATTAATTTCAACATTTGAAAAATCTGCTTATGAATTTAGTGTCAGATGCCTAGTTAACACCAATACGCAGAATTGCATAGTTTGTTTGTTTTATTTTACATATTTATAGACATTAACATAATATATTTGAGTCATTATGTCTGCAGAATTAATAAATGATATATAAACACTTTGTAAAACAGATTAAAGTGAATATAAGTAGCATTACGTGAATCTCATTGACTTTGTTTTCCACTTTCAACATCAGTATTTTTAGCAGCTAGCACGCTATCAGAGTTTTTCATTGATAAAGAAGGAATATTTAGTTCGTTGGATAAGCACGCGCTAGATGATCAATATGCAGCCAGCAAATTGATGAACCAAACCTATAAAATGAAATAACGGGGCAAAACTTGAGCCTGTCCTTTAAAACTCATTTATAACTTCCAGCAGGAGAAATTTATGCAACAAAATGAATGAGATAACTTCCAAGTTATCTCCGTCAGGCTTCCGTTACATGAATAGTAATTTAATAATAATAATAATAATAATATAAATATATATACCTGATAGTTCAGAAGCTCTCCCACATCCATTTGTCCAGGTTACAAGTCGACACAGTGTTACAATTCTGTGTAGAAAAATAAGCTTTCCTATTAGCTGCTCAGTTGACAACAAGCTAACCGGACACACATGCGTGCCGTAAAGTAGACGTTGTCGTAGCTTACATGTTGTCGTAAACTTTGATCCCGCCAGTAGAGCTGAAAGCTGAAAGAATAGACATCATATATATCATCATATATATGATAGACATCATATATATGATGATATATATGATGTCTATGCTTTCAGCTCTCTACATAGACATCATATATATCATCATATATACAGTTGTGCTCATATGTATTCATACCCTTTCATTAAAGAAAAGGCTGAATTTACAACAGTCACTCAAATAACTGGAGACTTAAAAAAGGAACAATAACTAAAAATTTGCAAAAATATCCTTTAGTAAGATAAGACACTGGTTTTTTTTTTTTCTCTTTTAATTAAGTTGAAGAAAGAATGTCCTGGACAAATTAGAACACTTTTCTGTTGAACAGTGGGACAAAATACCCGTCAACAGGCGCAGAAGTCTGACTGAGAGGAACAGAAAACACCTGACTGTAGCGGAAACATTAAAGGATTGTTCAACAAAATATTAGTTTATGAGTGATGTAATATATAAGCTGTTTTTTTTTTCTGCAATGAAAGGGTATGAATAAATATGAGCACAACTGTATGATGTCTATAGCTGAAAGCTGATGTTTTTAGTTTATGCCTGCCGACAATAAATATATTGAATCTGTACATTAAGCTGTTTTCCCCTTTACTTAGCGCATTTTGAAATGTTTATCTCTAGTATAAAAAAAAGCATGGTACAAATCAAATTTGAGATTTTAAATAAGTTATTTTAAAAAGTGGAATTACTTAAACTGTGCTATAAATATTGTTGTCTGTGTTGCAGCACATTAGGTAACAGAACACAAGTAGGCAGGAAGTAAGATAAAAATGACAGATGTTAATGTTTACTTGACTGTATAATGTTTTTGAAAATGTCAATCTATAGCAGTCAGTTTTGCTTCAAGTAAAGCCTCCATGAGTGGAGGTCTCAAAACCTCTGATTTGCACTTATGATCTGCTTCTTATAGGGTTTTGAGCCACCTCTCACTCCTTTGTCCTGCCAGTTAGAGGAGCAAATTTGGCATACCCTAAAGTTTTGTCTCGGTTTTCCTTTTGTAAGAGAGTTTCTTATTTACAGCCATCCTTCCAAGAAGACCTGATGAGTGCA
The DNA here is from genome assembly GCF_933228915.1 of Telmatherina bonti. Taxonomy (NCBI): domain Eukaryota; kingdom Metazoa; phylum Chordata; class Actinopteri; order Atheriniformes; family Telmatherinidae; genus Telmatherina; species Telmatherina bonti. Next base: position 13,680,922 of record NC_136622.1, on the reverse strand, counting down.
TCTTTCAGGCTCTTTACCACAGCATTTAAAGCCTCTTAGAACAACTTTTTGGCTTCCACCTTAGGGGTGGAGAATTGAATTGAAAAAATAAAAAAAATCCAGATATTTTGCTTCACAATTTTGAAATTGATATTTTTGTTTAAAAAATTCTTTTTTTTTTTTCAAATAAATAAAAATAATTGTCTATACATTTTTCTTTGTCATATTTATCTTTTTTACTTGTATTATAGCAACAGAATGATGGACTGGCTACTGTGTTGTTTTTTCCTAATAGAAATAAAAAAAAAAATTTAAAAAAAAGTTTTGTAGATATTGTAATTTAAATCAAATCAGCCCTAAAATTGGCATCTTTTGTTACTTAAATGTAATGATTGTAAATCGAAAATGTGTTTGAATCAAGAATCAATTCTGAATTGAATTGTCACTCCAAAAATCGGAATTGAATTGAATTGTGAGTTGTTGTTAGATTCACATCCCTATTCCACCTGTCCTGTTTTCTAAATTATTTTGAGGAAACGCTGCCCACCTAGCCAAAGATGCCAAGTTTTTTGAGCAATTACGTTATGCTTGTCAAGATGTGTGAAAGCTATGGGAACAATTAATGTTAATTTGGAGCCATGGACTTTAAGACGTATTTGTTTAAAAAAGAAGAAAAGAAAAAAAGCTCCCTTGCTGAGTTATCTATTATGACACAACATGGCTTATTTCTCTAGTTAGATGTTGTTTTTGATTGTATCACAGGTCAGTGTCAAGAACTAGGTACACAAGTAAAGTAAAAAAGAAACTGATGAGACACACAGGAGAAAGGACTGGACAGGTAGAAACAAACAAATAAATTAACAAAACTTTGAAAGACATTCAAAATATTATACAATTCAAAGATAACAAAAAATGTTGGAAACAAATATAAAAACCTGAAGGAACAAATAAAACTGTATATCTATACACCAGTGTAAAGTTAATTATGTTCAGTTTTATCTATAAAATTATCATAAATAGACTTTTGGTGGTTTGTTACTTGAAACTGTCGTGTAAATTTGACTTTAATAATCACCGGAGTATGAGATATTTGTCTTTGGGGGTTTTATTAAAACAGCTGCAGCTGTGAGAAGACGTTCACAATGTAAGATAGAGACCACCGTCTGACTAACAAAAGGTTCTGACTAACTTTTTACCAGTTCTCCTGGTGGGAGGAGGAAAGGTTTAAAAGAAACATTCAGTTTTACAGGAAACACAGTATGGCAGATCAAACAGTCAGTCAAAACTTAGTTATTAGTGCAACTTAAATTACAGCCTCATCCTGGATCCTTTAAAGAGCCCTCATCTAGTACTCTGGAACATGTTTCATTTAGCAATCTCCAGGGAAACAAGGTTAAAGTAAATTCCAACAAACATTCACCCAGAATAGTTACCTGATGGTCAGAGTAAATCTGAGTTCATATAGACTTCACTTAAAGTTGCAGCTGAATCACACAGAAATAAAAAAGTATTGTTATCATTCATTATACTGAAACATTCTGAAAACACACACATATGTAAAATTCCCATTACAATACTTTTATTATTAGTATTCAAATCAATATTATAAATCATTCATTGTACTGAAACCTACTGAAACATATGTAAAATTCCTGTTACAATACTTTCATTATTAGTATTCAAATCAACATTATAAATCATTCATTATACTGAAACCTACTGAAAACACACATAAGTAAAATTCCCGTTCATTATCAGAATTCAAATCAACACAGCCGTACATACATTTCAGATTTCTTTTATTAGATGCACACATAACTGCAAAATTTGATGTCATCTTGAAATGTGAATTAATCTTCTTTCGGCAGATGAAATATTTCAGCAGATCAACAGTAATCAGTTAGTTTGTTCACCACTGGTCATACATTGTAACCCCCCCACCCCCTTTCCTAATGATAAATAAAATCAGTAATCACTGTTTCCATGTCAGGCCACACACATGAAATCCTGATCCTATGAGCTAAGTCGCCCTTATTCATTTTATACACCTGACTTTTGTACTTTTCCAGGCAGGCAGAAAATCACCCTATAAATGAGCATCACTGGGAAATGTATGAGAGCCGCATGCTGTAGACGCCTCTGTTTCCATTCTAGTCTCTGGCCAGTGATCTATGACAATAGAGCAATAGAAACAACACTGAAAAGGAAGGCCACTGCCATGCAGTCAAGCTTGACGTGCTGCCTCACAAGGGGAAAGTACTTGAATAAATGGAAAAGACAGAAACACGGTGAAAGCAAATAAAATGGAGCAATTGGGGTGAAAAGATGAATTTATCAAGAAGTCTCTGAAATACAGCAAAAAAAATGCAAATGCATGCAAAGCCCTGAAAGCAAAAAGAACTGTTTTAAGAGATCGCTACCATGATAACTAAGAAGCAGGGAATGTAAAACAGATTCTCTAAAAACTTTTATTGTAAATGTGCATTTTTTAATCAATAAGATCTAATTACCATTATGAAAAAGAAGTTTGGTATCAGCAGATGTTCACTCAAGAAAACTAGATGGTGTAAAGGGTCATCTTATCATCGTGTCCTGGTGTGTATCTCTTGCTGTCATATTTCAGCTGTAATTGTTTATTACGACTCCTTTTTTAAATTTTATTTCATTTTATTTTATTATTATTTATTCTTTTAATATGACCATAATCGATGAGAGAGGGTCTGTAAAATATATCAATGAGATTTAATGAGATTGTAAGATATGTTTTTTTAAACAAAGAAAAAGATAAAATAGACAATAAAAGAATGTGAGTGAACATACATTTGACACTTGAAAGAAAAAAAACCCCTATTAATGTGGTCATTTAAGCTCAAACTGCTCAACTCTGTTTTCAGCATATTGTTGAAATATTAATTTATTTGTCCTCTTTTGCAGCACCATAACTGCATGTAAACAGTCATGTTTACTTAAATACAGAAAGGTGTTAGGTGATGTTGGAGATGATTAGTCTGTATTTGACTTCAAGTTGCAAACCTCAAAATGGAGCATGTTTGTAAAGGATGCAGTCTTCGGTTTGGCTGAAGTTTATTTGGTTTATTCATTCATTCATTTTCTGAATCCGATTAAGGGTCGTGGGGGAGCTGGAGCAGCAGCCTTCGGGTGAGAGGGTGCACCCGGACAGGTCACTAGTCCATCACAGGGCCAACACAAAGACAAACAACCACTCACACTCACTCCTATGGGCAATTTACAGTAACCAATCAACCTAGCATGCATGTCTTTGCACAGTGAGAGGAAGCCTGAGTACCCAGAGAGAACCCACACATACAAAGGGAGAACATACAAACTCCACACAGAAAGACCAACAGTCGAGCCTCCCCCTAGCTGAGGATCGAACCAGTGACTTTCTTGCTGTGAGGCCACCCTAATTTAGTATATATTTCCCATAAATGTACTACGCCACAGAAGAAAGATAAACCACGACTTGAAAATTCTTATCAGTTTTCATTGTGAGATAAATGGAATTATGATCACTGATATTGTTCTCACTCCTCTTTTATATTGGGTCAAATCTCAAATCTTTACTGTCAGAAATTCCAACATGGTTTGTTGAGAGTTTGTCCAGAGTGCCAGTGTGTAAAAAAAGAAGAATCCTATCCCAGTTCATTTGGCCTTGTTTCACCTCCTAAACAAATGATTTAGAGATGACGTTCATCTGGTGGAAACACCGCTAAAGACCTCTGTAACTATTGCTTTACTGCCACTGTGTGCAGGAAATCCTCATGTATTGATCTGCTGGCGTTAGATTTTTTCCTCTGACTCATGTGTTTTGAATATGATTGATTTGGTTTTCCAGAAGGCATCAGAGAGTCAGGTGCTAGAGTACTACTCTGTTGTGCTTTAGACTGTTCTGACACACAGACAGACCACCTGTGTTGTGAACCTTTCACTGCCATGGCTTCTTTCTAGTACAATAATGTTATCATCAACAATGCAGACACTTTGAGACATGGCTAAGTTTAAAAAAAAAAAAAAAAGAGGTAAACCATGGCTACAATTTTTAGGACACGTGAGGAAGCTGACAAAGGCTGGAAGTATAATCTGCATGCTGATTCACCGGAATGATACAACTAAAAGAAATCAGACATTTTGAATGGTATAGTTCACATGGTCAGTGACATTGTAATCTTTTATTTAACCTCTTTGATTTTTAAATGCTTCTCAGTCCTCAAACACCCCATATATTTTCAGGTATACACACAAGAAAAAGATCAGATCAAACAGTCATAATGCTGTTTTTTTTTTCCAGAATATTGTGACGGCCTGGCTTAACTATGTTTTTCTTTTGTTCGTAGGTAGGTTAGCTATGGGCGGTTCCAGTCATCAGAGCATCTGGCTGTAGCGCACCTGCCTATAAAAGGCTGTGAGCTGTTTTGCTCTCCCTCTCTCAACCCACAGCTTGGTTTGTTCAGACACTGACTTGCAACCACTTTACACCACTGATTTCCACGTTTACACACTGCATTCATATACTTTGAGTTATTTCTTTAAATAAATACATCTGTGTGTATTTACAGCGTGGTCTTCCCTCATTGTTGTAAGACTTTCTCTGTGTTGTAGCAAACAATCCTTGAGGCTAAAGGCACACAGTTGGCTAGTAAAGCTGCACCTGATTACCAGGCAGGCAGAGGCAACTCTGTACAACAGGAGACCACACACTTTTCTTGTCACTTCCACCCCTGCTTGCCCTCAGATCAGCTCTCCTCTCCAGGTAAGTAGGACTGCCTTTCTGCTGAGCCTGGTCACAGCTGCTGCCTATTGGTGATCAGGACCAGTGGCACTCGAAAAGGCAGTCCTGCTCTTTGCACATTTTGCATCATAATAGCAGGGATCCGATTGAAAGTTTATATTGAAAGAAAATAAATAAATTAAAAAAAGTTCAATTTAAGTATATTTGCATGTTTAAAGTTTAATGGACAAGTTTACATACCAGCCCTCAGTTGTAACCTATTGTACCAAAAAGTAAAAAGATTTTTTTTTCTTGTTGTTTTTGCAGCACCATATTGATCCAGTCGATGAAAGATCTAAAAGCTTTTTTACACAACTGTCTGCCTAATGACATCATGTCATCATCTCCCTGCAGAATTATTCTGGGGCTACGCTGCAGGGTCATTTCACAACTGTACCCCATTGCCTTTGAAACAATACAGTATAATTTTGCTCAAGCTGTGAAGGCTGTTGGCAGTAAATCACAGGCTTAGTCTTGTTGTTTATGTCAGCAGAAACCAATATCAGTGTGCTCAAAATTTAGTGTGGCATTGTTGTTTTCAAAGGGAACAGAACTAAAGAAAGATGATGGCGGTAAATTAGTCTTATCTTTTTCCACTCGTTCAGACAAGTGACTTATCTTCTCTCTCTGTCTCATTGCTGAAGTTCTTCCAAACCATGTCCTTCTGTTCACAAAATCAAGATAAAAAACATTTCATCAAATACCACTGTTTAAAATCAAGTATGAAGAACATATTCCCTAATTCTGAAGCAAATTGACCACAGCAGTAAAAAAAAAACAAAAAAAAACAGTTTTTACTCCTGTTAGGTAAGGACAGCAAACAGAGAATACAACTTAAACTCACATTCAAGGTTATTTATACCACACATTTAAAAGCAACATGCGTTGCAAAGTGTTTTATAAAGTCTAAAAACAAACAAAAAAATCATTAAATATAAGTATAAAAAAGATAAATATATAAGTCTTTTAAAGTATACAAATATAACACGTCAGTTGCTTTGGATGAAAGCGTCAGCTAAAAGACTGTGGACCAGAAAAGAATATAAAAAAAAGTAAGAATACAAACATAAGATGGAACCACAGAACTGGGACAGAATAAAATAAACATTAAAAGCAAATAAAACAAATAGACGTCCTGCTCTGCTCAGACTGAACACTAAGGAGAAGAGCTGTGATGCAACACACACTGAATCCATCACTGAATTCAGCTGCAACATTCAGTGATGGAGTCAAAGGGTGCAAACCCCCTGAAGGTATGGATACTGACTGCGATGGATCATAGCTGCTGAATGTGGTATTGTGATGGATATTTTTTGGCACACTTTGGTACCTTAGTAGCACTTGAGCATCATTTAAACATCAAAGTCCACCTGGCTATTGCTGCTGATATTGTCGATCACCAGTGAACCCATCTCACTGTAAAAAAAAAAAAAAAGAAAAAAAAAAGAAAAGAAAAAAAAGAATATTGTATGAAAAAAAAACTTTGCTGGTTTCCTTTTACTTTTTTTGTTCCAACACCTTGTCGAACATATGGAGTGCAGGATTAAGGCAGCTCTGAAGGACCTGATAAAGTGCTAGTGAGTGTATTATGAGACGATAGTTTTCAAGATAGAATTAAAGACTCTCATCAACATTAAAGACTTGCTTGCAGCTTTCATTTATATGCATTTATCATGATATGTGGTTTTAGTTTGACATGCTTTTGTGGAATAATTTAAAAATATCTTTCCTGTCAAGTGCAAAGGAAACATTGAAAACACAGCTGTGGTTCCCACACACAGATTTGAAAGGCTATTTGGGTTTCCAGAAGTGACAGCTTGGGTGTTACCCTAAGCACCAACTGGTTCGTTTCAGAAAACCATCTGCAAAGAAAAGAGCTTGCAGTAACTAAAAATAATTGAGAAAAATATCACCACCTCCACCAAACTTCAGTGAAATAACTAAAATCTTTCAAAATTGCTGACTTTTGACTGTTTGAAGATGCTCTACACAACTTTTTTTGTGACCATGTCTAATACAGCTCCCATCTTGCATCCTTTCAGAAAAAGTCAGTCTGACTAGACTCATATCTTATCTCTTTTTCCATCTTTTTCTTGCTTTCTTTTCTTTTCCTTCTCCAACAATGTCCTCCTGTGTTTCTTTGTTGAATCAGCCACTGATTGTATTAAAAACAGCCAGTGTTGTGCTGTAATAAGCACCCCAGCAGTGAAGACTACCCCACTAAGACGCTGTATTCATTATCAAACTGACTGAACATCAAAAGATGAAGGTAACCAAGATCTTCAACACTCTTGAGAATCTTCTTAGCCTGTTCACACTGATAAGGAAAAAACAACAACATGAGATTTAACACTTTTTAATGAAAAGAATGTTTAGATCGTATATCTGTCTGTACTTTAGCAATATCCATCAAAATCAGCACAACAGTCACTTATCATGTCTGCAGTTATCATGTCAGAAATATGCAGATTCACTGTTATTAACATGACCAACAAAATGAGCCACAATCTCATTTTTTTAATGTTGTAAAAAAAGTGCGACTTTTTTTACAACTGGAAACTGAGTTCTAAACTTACTCAGTTTCCAGTAAAGAAGTTAGCTGATCTGCACTTTAACATTTTGGCTACAACCGGCCTGAAACCCATCAAAATGGACAACCTCACAACTTCATGGACAAGATGAAGATAACTTGAAGAAAAAAAAAAAAACACTGGTGACTTTTTAACTGGTTGCCATTAGATGAATTGATGGGGTTCAGTGAAATACAGATAAAGCCGATACAGAAAAGGAAAATATCAGGGAATGTTATGTCCTGAAGCTGAGCTCAGTAGAAAGTGGGTCATGCAACAAGAAACAAAACTAAATTCTGTATACAGCTTTGGAATACAGGATCACTGTTTCAGACAATCTATTTAATGAGGTTCCAGGGTGTATTTGAACATCTGATGGTGTGTTTGGCCATTCATGCACTGTTATTGTACACACACAGTAATAAAGTGTATAAAACATACTAAGTGTGTTGCAGGGGGAAGAGCAGATTAGAGAAAAGGTATTTTAAATGTGATGATATATGACGTCCTGTATAAAGTCACACATCCTTAAACCTTCAGCAAAGAGCAGTGTTTGCTCCGAGAAAAGGTTTTCGGCTGTGGAAAAGCCGTCACTGAAAAACTGGGTTTATTCCTGCTCATTTGAGGATTTTTTGGATACCATTGCTTTTATGCTTTAAGATAAAGTTATTCCATATGACTGAAGAATTATTTATTTTGTTGGTTTGTTTTGTGTTTTTAAAAATGGAGAACAAATTTAAATCCTATTTAGCTTACCTCTCCATTGCCAGCCCGGTGGGATGGCTGGAGGGTGCTGCTTTGCCGGTTGTTACATGAAAGAGAAACAAAGAAAAGGAAAAAGAGATAAAGGAAAAAAAAAAAAAACAAGAAGAGACACACTTGATAGGAAAATGTTTGTAGGTACAGTGTAGGAGGAGAGAAACAGAGAGAGAGGAGGGAGAACAAGACATAGAGGAGGTGTAGAGTGGCAGGCAGAGATAGAGAGCGGAAAAGCAAATTAATTTTATCTCTATTATGAATACGATGGCTGTGGTGGTGGCCCACGCCTTTGGGTGATAGCAAACTAGGGAAAGCTAATCAGGAGAGCCTGCACACATGAAATGGCACAAAGAAACACACACACACACACACGGAGACTAAAACACTGTCCTCTGCTGATGGAAAAGTCTATAAAAGAGAATTCAGAACAAGATGTGAAACAAAAACTCCCAAGCGAAGCTGATAGTGATGGGAATATTTTAGCTGGATTAGTAGCTCCTTAAAGGCCTGAAAATTAATTTAATTAATTAATTTTCACACCCCTGCGTATTGCAAGTGAAAGCCCCGTTTAAAGTGACAGAGTCACAGACTGCTCCCTCTTTCTCTCACTGACTGGAAGTCTCTTCACGGTTTCTCTCGGCACTTATCTAGTTTCTACTGGATGTTCCAGCCCAGCACCTGCCCATAAATAAGGAGGAATCAATGGATGGATGTCCCTATGGCTGCAGATGAGATACAAATGAGCCCAAACTACATATGTTGGTGTTGGCAGGTCTATTGCAAACATTTCAGATGTTCAACTAACCTCTGATACATGAGACCAGTACAGATGGTTTTAATTTAAATAATGTGTTTGAAACTGTAATAACTAAACTAATAATAACTATACTATTAATGTAGTAATTACATTATGCAATTAATGTAGTATTTTTCATTTATCATCAGTGACAAGTTATGTAGCAGTTTAGTTAAAGGTTGGGCAGTAATATACGTGCAAGGGATTTTATATGCTCTAAAAATGATCAGATGTGTGAATGAAGTATAGAACTGCAGGTTTCACCACTTCTTATGAGCATTTTGAAGTGAGCGCAGATGAGGTTCCTTTAACTCTCTACCAAGATGGAGGTGGTTTCCACAAGATGCTTCCCAAAATGAACTAAAAAAGTCCCACCTTCCCATTAAGTTCAAATAGGAATAGTTAATTTTACGATTGCAAGTTCTAGAGAGTGTAAGTGTGGGAAATCTTTACAGGAATATCTAAAAATGGAAGGTGATTTAATAGATTTATGGCATTCAGGGCAAACATGACGTTAAATGAACACTGCTAACATTAGCAACTAGATAAGGTTGCAAAACAACCAGTTTGCTGCAGAGTTAGCAGGTTTTTGCTATCTGCATGACAGCAGGTGGAATCTGAAGTCGAGATAACAGGTGGATTAGCCATGCTGTTTCCATCAGCTTGGGAGAAGAAAGAGAAAACCTGGACATATTTTTGGCCGACACATGAATTATGCAAGCTCACAGCCAGGCACAATGGGGAACATTAATAACACTGGGTAAGACAGTTTTGTTTGGACCACTTCAGTACCTTTTTTTAATCTGTTGTTACATAGATCGAATTTGGCAATTATGGATTTTACACTTGTCCCAGCTGTTAAACAAAATCCAACCAGTTCTTTAAAGTCCAAGTCCCAGTCTCTCTTGGTTTGAACAGGTTTCTTTTAATCCATTAAGACCTCTTCTCCATTGTTTCATTAAATGTAGCAGAAACTAGCACAGTTTCTCCAGGGTATTTTTTGAAGCTCTACTACATGGTAGGATTATATAGGTTAATAAATGAAGTATTTACAAATTCATATTCATTAAGCACTGTATAACTTCTGCATTTCACTTAGCTGTTTGTCACACACAAACAGCCTTTCGAAATCCCTGCATTCATAATTTCACCCTTAAACTGTAAGTACAAGTGAGGCTTGAAAAATCAAATCTGTCATTATCTCACATTTTCAATGAATTATTCACAACACTCAAGAAATCCCTCTGGATGAACCCCTTCATCACTCCTCCTGAGCACTCCTGCGGAGGATCAAGTCCCTGAAGCTTTGCTTGCCTCAAACAACATTTCAAACACACAAATTCACTTCCATTCACAATTACATGGGCGACACAATAAGTTGTACACACCATCCTTTTCCAGCGAGATGCTCTTTATCTTTCCCTCACACGCATTTCCACGCATTTAATCCCATTCGCACCATTCAGACATCTGATAGAGGGATTAGCTGTTTAGAAAATTGTTCAATACACACCAGTGCTCTCCTACATGAAATCTCAGCTTTGGGTTTGAAGATTAATTTGCTAGTTGGAGAGAGGAGAAATCTGACTTTTTGTGGAAGGAACCCTTTCCTATCCACTGACTGCCAGGACACCTTCAGTTGTGAACGTCCTCGAAGTATTTGGGAAATCCCTATCATATGATAGACGGAAAACAAGTAATGAAAAACAAGCTAATAGATATTTATGGAACCTATTTAGTGTCATTGATGGAAAATTGTTTTAGTCCATGGATTACAGGCGCAAAGGAATGAGTGAATTTACTTGTGATTGCGAAAATTTGTGTCTGTAGCATGCATTTAATGATGTAATGACCTAACCGAGCTGACCAACAAATAAAGAGATACGCCATCAATAGCAGCTTCATCACTTTATTGTCTTCAAAAAACTAAAAAATCCTGAAAAGTAATGGTCTGCATCTGTGTTAACCTTGGGGAACACACACATCCTACTCAAAGAACCCAAGATATTAAAGAACAGCACAGTCGGTTGTCATGATATCCTTCACATTCTTGCAATTGAGCACAATGTCATAATAAATAAGAGGCATTAATTCAGAGGCTTAATGTGCATGGTTTGAAACTACGATGATAAGCAGAAGTTGTTTGAACATTAGCAATATAAGGTCTCTACTTAATTATCTCATTCCTGTTAATGCCTGGCCAATGCTTTGTGATACATGGCCACACAATAACATCTGATTCCAATGCATGAGTGACCCGAGGCCACATAGGTAACATTTCTTCTGTCACCAGATGAGCTATGAAGGTATCAAATGTCCTGACTAGTTGAAGATTCAATTGTTTCTTAAGAATGCTGTTGAGCATTACAGTGAACAAGGAATATCATGATGGAAACCTGCTGCATTTATACTGTGTACAGATCAGGAAACATATATGTGTGCACATACACACACACATGTATATAAATACAAACATACATACATGTATATATACATACATATATATATATATATATATATATATATATATATATATATATATATATATATATATATATATATATATATATATATATATATATAGTATATATACATGTATGTATGTTTGTATTTATATATGTGTATATATATATATATATATATATATATATATATATATATATATATATATATATATATATATATATATATATATATATACACAGGTAGGAAAATACATATTTTTGACTGAAGTGAATAACTATCAATGAACACAATGCCATCTGCAAGAATAATTTCTAAAGGCAAGGCAAGTTTATTTATACAACCCAGTTAAAAAAACAGGGTGATAAAAAGTGCTTTACAGGGGCAATAAAATATAAGAAGCATAATTTATAATTAAAACATAAAAGCAAGGATAAGAAAATAGCATTAAAGCTGGGGTAGGTAATGTTGGGGAGCTAGCAAGATTTGAAAATGGCGGCCTGTCTTAGCTCCTCCCCCTCTGGTTTTGCCCCTCACGTGATCCAAGGATTTTTTTATTCGCAGTTTTTTCCACCACCAATTTTCTCTTTCTGGGCTGTTTAGCGGGAGGAGGCAAATAAACTGAGCCGGGTTGGGGAAATCTTTCCTACATTTTCCCAGCCATGTTTGCCTTCCGAGTTTCTTCATTACTTTGTGTTTTCATCCTAACACTCCATTTATGTGCAGGGTGTGGCTACTAGGTATGCACTGCGGAAGGAGGAGAACCAGGAGAAGAAGCTTACAAAATATAGGAAATGAACAACTTTAATTTGGACTGAACGTTTTGACAGAATTACAGTAAACTGAGGGGTCTAACTATTTCTTATTGTTCATGATTACAAAATGTATTAGAACGAGGAACCACTTCACCCAGAATAAAAAACAAAATGTCTGACTAAAATGTCTCAAGATTACCTACCCTAGCTTTAAATAAAATAAATTCAAAATAGCTTTGAATAATAATGACTGAAATGCAGCAGAGGACAGGTGTTTAACCCGAATTTAAGTAAACGGAGTGTTTCAGCTGATCTGAGACTTTCTGGGAGTTTGTTCCAGACATGAGAAGCATAGAAGCTGAATGCCGCTTCTCCATTTCTCATTTTGACTCTGGGGACTGATAAAAAAAAAAAATAAATAAATAAAATAAAAAAATCCTACTTTGTCCATTTTTTTTCCATGTTTTAGTATTTACCCTTTTTTTTCAGTAGCTGTAGTCCCTGTGATGAACTGGCGACTCGTTCAGGTTGTACCCTGCCTCTGGCCCAATAATTGCTGGGATAGATTGCAGCTTCCTGCCACCCTGAATTAGACTAAGTGGTTAAGAAAATTCATTGATGGATGGAAACCTTGATGTATATTTATGTTTTAAGCCTGAAGTGCTTTTAAGCGTGAAGAGCTTGTGTGGTAGCAAGGCAAGTTGTTTTTTAAAAAAGCGATTTACAAGGTATGAGGTTTTCCAAATTAAAGTGTGTTTGGCCTGTGAATGTAAATACTGATCCATCAGCAGTACTTCTCTTAGCCTTAACTTTTTGCTCACAGTGGGTCAACAGAAGCTTCAGTTGAGTGAATGAAACACATGTGAGAGATTAGCAGGGGCACTGAGTTAACAGCTGGGATGCTTAAGTAAGAAATGAGACATTTGTGTTTATATTTGTATTTATTTTATTTGTACAGTATAAAAACAATTGATGTAAAAAGAAGAAAAACAGAACAAAAAGAAAACAGATTGTGCAGAGATTAAAACTCCTTATAGAGTTATAGAATATCTAACCTTAACATTAAAGAAACAACAATACAAAAAAAAACATCATACAAGAAATAAATATCCCAGAAAATAGTATTAAGTTAATATGTCAAGTACAATAAAGCAAAACATTAGATACCATGGAGATGAAATCTGTAACTAATAAACGAGGATAACAACATTTCACTTTTTCTAATGTAGCATGATCCCAACAGGGATTTTACATTTTAAGTGGGGAATGTAGAGGACAAAAAAATCATGTCAAACAGCCCTTCTTCCCCCCGTAATCAAAGCATTGGTGATCATAAATTATTCAGTATTTGGTCTCAGGCACTACTTATAAGCTTTAGTACTACCTGGATATAACTGCATCAAGATATATGAATAAATCTCTGAGCTAAAGCAAGTGCAGGATGTCACACACCTGTCCCTGATGCCCTGAGGTGGCCAAACCAGACAATGCAAAGCAACTCAGTCCATGTAAAGCACTGACAGACAGGAATAAAACAAATCCAGCTGCCAAACAGGTGGCTCAAATCGTGGAAAAAAACATGTCAAAAAATGGGCTAGTCGTGGGTGAATGAGTAAAATGAGATGTTTACTGTCAGGTTTGAAGGACGTAAAGGACACAATCTGCATTTAGGTGAGGGGAAGAGAAATCCAATTTCACTGTGTATACTGCGGTCGCATTTTAATGTCAGCTGTAAATGTACTTCAGCTGAATCATATCCAGAAGCAAACTGGATGTGAGATGAATGTTAAAGAGGCTATAAGAGCGATTTTAACTGCCTCATAGCACAGAATGGCTGTAATATATCTGCAGGCCTCTGAGAAAGGCATCTCCTGTAATTAACAAGTTTATTAGTCTGTTTTGTTACAATCAGACATCCTGTATTTGCAAAGATGGCTCCGAGGAGACATGATGACATAAACTTGTCCAGTTAACTTAATCATTCTTGCTATTTAAGTTTGTAGCTGATGATCCAGAGCACTTGAGGTTAAATGCACCTTAACTTAGCATCTTTATGTTATTCTGTCAGTCAGTGTCTGTCCATGCTGTCTCTTCTTACAGTATATGCAGCAGCGTGCTACAGGCGTTTGGCCTCTCTCTGTAAGAGTCCGATCCCTGCCGCCTGTGAAGTCAAATGTTGACAGAGAATCGCAAACCACATCAGAATACTAAAGAGGCCAGCAAGCTCTTTTATGAGGAAGAAAGAGAGAAGCATGAGAGGGGCTGTAGAGAAACGCCCAGATCCCTGTGCATATTTACCAGTGTTTGTGTTTATATACTGCCATACTATGAGAATAACAAGCCTGCCAATGGCTTGTGTTTTGCAGCAATACATTATCATCGTAACTCCCTGGCATTTTTTGTGAAGCAGTACTTCAGCTCATTTTTTTATATTAAACTTTTTTCCACTTCAAATTACCTCTTTATGTGAATAATCATAAAGCCTCTAAACAAAATAGAGAAAAGAAAAACCCCCGACAATTTCTGTTTTGGCAAATGTCCTGAAACAGCTCATTTTATGCTGGGAATATGTGCAAAAGCAGATAAAGTTTTCATAGCAAATAAAATGTCTTGCAATCCTTGACATTTTTTTATTTTTTTGCAGTGCATGCCTATTATTCTTTTGTGCTTTGCAGAGTGAATAAAGAGGAGAGGAGAGTAAAAGAAGATGGGGCTGGAGATACAACAGCGGCTAGTCTGCACGGCTCTGTGGTTTCTGAAGGGTGTCTTAGCCTAACATGCAAATGAGCTTGCATCTTATCAGCTCATCCCGACACCAAAGTTCAAATAATGAATACTTGGCCAAAGCGGTCTGGTGTGCTTGATTTGGTCTGTCAAGCACATTGACACTGCTTGAATAAAAAGCTTTCAGCCCAAGTCGCACTCAGGAGTAAGGCCTAATGAGGTGTGGATAACCTCGTCTGAAACTATACAATCATTGCAGCTAAAGATTCAGCGCACAACAGCATTTTTTAGTAGTTCAATTAAGTCTCACTTTTATCGCTAAATATGAGCTAAAATAAAATAATGTGAATTAGTGAACAGAACAAACATTAAGCAACTGTATATTTCCATCTGTAAATCTGATAATCATAAAAAACAAATTATGTAAATGTGCACATCTGCTACTCTAAAATAATTTTCATGTATTTATTTATTCAAATGACCAAATATTATTGTTTATTTGAAGCATCAAAAATTAGTTAGAATGAAATTATCCAGTGCAATATTTCTATTTTTACAATGTAGTCATTGCTTGCAGCATAAAGAGACATTGGTGCAGTATACTTCTCATTTATATTTTTTGTTCTTCTTTTTCTATTAAGCAGTGAATCAAAGCGGATTTTACTGTAAAGTGGAAGAATGAGACAAATTTGTACCAGAAGACATTCATCTGGGCAGAACTGTTGCTTCTCTTTGTTTTGGTGTTGATAAAAATCTGTAAAAGCAAAAGTTATGAATCACAGTCCTGAAAAATATATGTGTGAGTTTTCAAGAGAAGAGAACTGCAGGACACACAGGCAGTGCAAACAATAAGATTTACTTGTATAAACTAGAAAAAACATAAATCTCGGCAAAAAATGCTACATACAATAAAAAAAATCTAATAATCCAGTCTGCAACACAATGAGTATTGTCATGTTGGACTAAAACTACAGTGATAAACACAGTCAGACTGACAAGTAACATCAAGCAGAAAATTATAGGCACAAATGGTGAAACTAAAAGAATATCTCAATGGGAGGGAGACATACAGAATATAAAACCAAGAACCACATTCAGTGCAATAACTAGTGAAAATAAATCATCAGTTAAAAACAGTAAAACCTCAAAATGACAACAGCTAATCCAAATATAGCGCAGATGACCACCTCATCATACAGGGGGACACGTGGTTCGAGTGCTTTTCAGCAGAAAATTCAGACCACCTTAGGCAAAGTGCTGTAGTTAAAAAAAAAAAAGAAAAAGAAAAAATGTAATCCAAATCCAGTTTCATTTTAAGTGGAACTCCAAAAAGTTGCCTGGAGACATAAACAAGAACATGGCTAGATTTTTTTTGCTCAAGTTAAGATATTGGCTTAAGGTCCTTCCTAAACTGGTTTTCACACAAAATATGGTTGTGCTCATTTCTAGGAGACATGCAGAGAAGCTTGCAATGCATTCCATGCAATTTGGAGGGTCAGAGGGTTACAGATTAGACAGACAATGCAATCATAACCTGTAACTTACTGGGAAAAACAGTTAAGGCTGTTGGTCACCACAAAAAGGAGGATTCCCATACTTGTAGTTGTCATAATTTCCAAAGGAAATTGGTCATAAGTTTAATTTACAACCCTCCTATGTCATTACAGTTAGAAAGAATTGCTGTCAAACTTTAAAAATGAATACTTCTTGAGCTTTTTTCTGCTTGAATTCTCTTCAAAACATCACCCCTGCTTAAAACTTCTAACTTTTAAATGACAGCTGATGTTATTATTGTTGTTGTTGCCACTCTTTAAGACAAAACTGTCCTATTAAATCAAATTTAACCTACATTTAACATACTGTTTTATTTTTTTCAGATAGTCAAATTTGTGATTTTTAATCTTACAACTGAAATCAGAGAAACTTACTACCAAAGAACTGCCACACGCACGTATACAGCCCAAAACATGGCCCAATTCTAAGATTTATATTTGCCTACATGGACAAAAATATCCATAATGATGCAAAAGATTTAATATCCCTTTAATTTTCTCACAGTAGAGCTCCAGAAATAGAGCAACAGTTTCACCAAATCATCAAAATCACCAAATGAGAAAGTAAAACATTAGCAAGAGATTTTACATTAAAAATGCAACTAAACACTAGATACATAATTAAAACATACCTACACATTTTCAGCACCATCGTAAACCAGAACCATTTTGATAATTACAATGTGTCATGGAACATGCCAGAACCTCAGAAATCACAAACTTGTCAATCAAAATGCACAATTATGCATTTCATTGAACATCTGGTTGGCTGGAAGTTAAAAGAGTGATCCTGTCCTGTTGTTTTTCCAGTTACGAGTGAGTGAAGCAGCTGGAGTGAGTTGATGTGGATTTGATATTTTGGCTGATGCTACTTTGATGCTAGCTGTGGAGCTTGTAGGAACTTACTTTTATGCACATCATCATATGTTAGCAAGTGGATATGAATACACTGCACTGGCTGTTTTAAATGCACACCATGGCAGATTCAGCAAAGAAATGCTAAAAGTTCTTTAGATTCTTTTAAATTGTCTTTCTTCTTTATTAAAGAAGAAAGAGAAAGAGGGATATAAAAGAGAAATGGTGGGAGTAAAAGATAAAACCAGAGTAACTGTATTTCATTGACCAAGGAAAGCTCAAAGTACACGTCTGGATGCCAAATGAACTGTCAAGAGAAAATGTCAAGAGTTCTGTGGCGTGTCTGGAAGCAAATTCACTACTAATAATGCTGTTGCAGAAAAATAAAACAAAATTACAGCATCTATAGTGTTTTACAAGAGCAATAGTCACATTTTTTCAATGCAAAATGCTAAATATGCAGTAAACTGTAAATTACATAATACTGTGAGCTCTCACTTTTATAAAATTTGATGAAAAGAGTTTATGACTTTCAATGGCTCCTTTCATATATCTTAGACTTAACCTCATCTTTGGGTGCCTCTCGTCTTGCCACTTCAGTCACCCTTCACACCCCGAGTGTCATGCTGGGATGCCTTTTATTTTATTACCAGTCTTTTGTTGCCACTGAAGCACATACCAGATGAGACTGAGTCTGTGTTGGTGTCAACTTCTTTGAGAGAAGAGTTTCCTCTCCCAGGTGGGTCTTATCTTGTAACATTATCAAAATCCAAGAGTTTGTTTACCAACAGAAAAGTCAGGGGTTTGGAAATGACTGAGTCATGCTGTGACCCGCTGATGAAGGGAGCAGATTGGAAATGGGAAGGTTAATGAGATTTTCACAAAGTGTCCGTCTAGTGGTTTGAAGTCAGATTAAATTGACACACTCTGATTAAAATTAATTGACCTGTGAAATGAGTGTGTCCCTCAACGAGCAAAGATTGATAGATATCACAAAGGAGTCGAGAAGGAATACAACATAGATAGAAAAAAAATATATATATATATAGAAAATTAACTTAGTTTGCTTGGAGCTGAAGAAAAGATCTGGTAAGAGACAGCCTTTACTCCTCAATAATAACTATGTTAGAGTGTTTTCTCATACACAGCCTAGAATTTCATGATATCTCATGCTCTTGTCATATCACTTGAGATGACGTTTGTCAGGCTTAAACTTTTATGTTGCACCTGTATGTACAGTATATACTCAAAGTTTGCCTCAGGTACCTTGCAGAAGAATCCTGTAAGTTGCGGCATGAAGTAATGGACTGGACTTCCTGAATATCCACAGGTTTTTAATTAGGCTGAGATCGAGGGAGTTGTTTGTCTAAATACTCAAGCTTTTTCCAAACTACATGCAGAAGATGCAGCATGCATTATCTTTCATAAGGTCACTAGCACTAACGTAAATAAGTTTAACTTAAACAATGTCTTTGTCAAATAGATAGGGTGAGGAGCTCAGTCATCTGGGAGGGGCTCAGGGTAGAGTCACTGCTCCTCCGCATCGACAGGAGCCAGTTGAGGTGGTTTGGGCATCTGGTTAGGATGCCTCCTGGACACCTCCCTGGTGAGGTGTTCCAGGCATGTCCCTCTGGGAGGAGACCCTGGGGAAGACCCAAGACACGCTGGTGGGATTATATCTCTTGGCTGGCCTGGGAACGCCTCAGGATCCCCCCCGTAGAGTTGGCAAATGTGGCTGCCAAATAGAAGTCTGGGCTTCCCTGCTTGGGCTGCTGCCCCTGCAACCCAACCCCGGATAAGCGGTAGAAGATGGATGGATGGATGGAATGTCTTGGTCAGTGACACATGTCAGGCTGATGTCTCCTCAAATGAAATGATCCATTGTTACTTAACCAAACATTACAAATGCATTCCCCCCACTGGCTTGTCTTCCTTCCACTGCATGACATGGTTACTTTATGTCCTCAAGCAAACTTCACATCCACCCCCATTCACCCCTCAAAGATGGACCCCCCTTAGACAGGGTTCACCTTATGAGGATTAAATAGAGTATGGACGCAATGAAGAGGACCAGGGTGGGATTTTCACGCATTATTTACAATTAATTAATTACAAAAAAGTAATGTATTGAAAAATCAATGCATTTAATCGTGGAAAATTTGTCAGTGCACAATATTCTGTTAAAATGATTACACTGATGCACACAGAAAACATCCGTTACTTAGCAACTTTGGCACTATTTTTAGCCATTTTTTTACATCCTTCAAGGACGTCTTTGGTGATCCCAGGGGACTTTTGGCAAGTGACATGAAAAAGTGCGTAGTTTACTCTTAGTTTGCAGCAGTTGCTGCATAAGCCCCTCCCTGTCCAGAAGAACACAAGAGGTTGGTTTGTTGCAGTTAGAGCAGGAGGTGATCACATCTGCTGCATGACCAGACTGAAGTTGACACTCATTGATTGTTGATAAAAATGTTTTAAACTCATAGAAAACATCTGTTGCTGTTACTTGAAGTACTTAAAATGACAATAACTTTGGGGCTGTTCAGTTCAGCGATACTTTTAATTTCTTTTTCACTGATTTACAATGGTATAAAATTTTTCATACCGAGCCTGAGATCCCAAAATTAAAATCTGTGTATTTGATTTAATCATCCTGATTTCGTTTTGATTGTTTTAATTTGACTGCTTTAATTTTTTTATATGATTGTTTTTAGATGTCTGATTTTTTTTTTTGATTTTTTTTTTTTATGTTGTCCTAATGTATGTTATTTATTCTGTTTCTTTTTAATCCCCCACAATGTGGCACTTTGGTCGACATTGTTGTTTTTTTAAAGTGCCTTATAAATAAAGCTGTATTGTATTGTATAAAGTTGTATCCACTAAAATCCATGTAAAATAAAATTTAAAAAAAAAGAAAAAAAAAAAAGAATTTTGGGGTGCAAAACAAAAATACAGTTTCTCAAAACTACAAATCCTGTCATTAATTAGATACAGTATTCGGGGACAAGTTTAGGAAAGCGAAAGGGACAAAATAGGTTATGCTTTACATTGTTTCTATTTTCAACATTGCCAGCATGTGCAATGTGTTGTGTGTGTTTTCAAGGGGCCCTTGCTCAGTAGTAGCAGAAATGGTATAAATGGTCATTTTTCTTAGTAATTTAAACTAAAAAAATCAAACAAGTCCTCCAGTGGAAGTGATCATATCTGTCATTTCTTTTAACCTTAAGGTATGACTGATAATGTTGCACAGTAAAACGCCACACCTACAAGCTGTGTAAGGGAAACATTATAATGTAGAATATCCAAATCAGAGCAAATTTTATCATAACCCCAAGCCCAAGCCCAAGCCAAAAAGTGAGAAAAGAAAAACAGAAAGTAACAGAGCAAGGCATGAAACAACAGCCAACCTCGGACTGACCTTTAGTAGCTGGAGAGAGTTCAGAAAAGAGACCGAATGCAAGTCAGATGCCGAAATAGCCTTCGTTAGAGGGTCCTGCGACGTGAAAATCAGACTGAGTTTAGTAGTTGTGGCTATAAAGGTATATTATGTAAATTTACAACATTAAAACTCCACATTCACATTCCTGTCTTGGTTGATGACACAGTGACATTTATTATTACAGCCCAGGAAAGTCTCAAGCCTGAAAAACCAGCGCTTTTTTGTTCATGATTGTGGGTTATGTTTCACTTTATGTATCCCGCTCCACATAATAATAAGGTGATATAAACAATTTGGCAGTGCATCATGGCTGATTCAGAAAGGAAATGTAACAGGAAATTATCAGATGAAGAGAGGAAAAGAAAGAAAGAAAAGTGATAGAGAAAGAAATAAGATATGAGTCAAGATAAAGACTGTTTTACTGGCTGGTGGGAGTGCACAGTAACCTTCAGGTATGATGCAAGATGGAAGTCGAGTTAGTCGCTGACAGTGGACGTGTTACTTCAACCTTCACTACAAACAAAGTTTAAACTCATTTCCCTGCTGGATTGGAAGGAGGAACAAAATGTACAGTTACCAAGGTTTACCCTGAAGGTTTCAGGTTGTATGGTCTAAACTCAGATTATCTTTCCTACCTTCGTCACTGCAGCTGCGAAAGACAACATACATGTATAGTTTTATCTAATAACCCATCATTAAGTTCACTGACAGTCATATTGCCTGGATTCAGCCTTATCTGTGATCTCGTTTGCCAAAATGTCTACATTTCTTAATCTTTTCAATGGTTATTTCTGCCTGAAATCACAAGATCAGACAGAATTCACAAATGAAGAACATAAGCTATCTTTATAATTTCATTTTACTGACAGAGGTTATTATGAGGACTTAATGATTTTTTTACAGTTTATCTGACACCGAGATAATGTGTTGGAAAAACTGTAAATAGAGATCTGTCCAATGAGACTTGTCAGGTAGTAAATTTTCACAGGTATCATTTAGCATGTCATAAATCTAACATCCCATTAATAAATCTGTTATACAACAATAGCATCTTTAGATGTTGACGTATAATCAACAACTGGCTGCACTACTGGATTTGTAAAAAAAAAAAACAGATGGAAAAAGAGGAAAAAAACACATTTTTTACCTTTATAATCAACATAATTTAGTCATTCATTCATATATATATATATATATATATATATATATATATATATATATATATATATATATATATATATATATATATTTATGTATAGAGAGAGGGGGTCAATAATGTTGGATAGAATGTATTTTGTAAGACTGACTCCATTCTGCATAAGATATCAAATGTGGATATTTATTTTTGATAAAGCTTTCTTAAGTCCACATCTATTATTCTGTTAGTGTCTTGTCTATGTGAAGATGAAACTGTCTGGTCTCTCATCATTGTAACAACCCCTCTGACTTCATCCCTGAGGTGAAACCCATTTTCACGCATCGAATGGCCCCTTTGTACAAATAGTCGACTGCCGTCCATAGTCTCTGGTGTTGGGCTAATTCATGTTCTGTTCAAAGTGATGGTGAGACCGTAATTGACCAGACATTAAGACAATAATGAGGAAGCCACTTCAGGAATTAACCAAACTGAGCTGGATATTTATTCAGTGGTGGGGAAACAGGTCATCACACTGTTGATCAAATAGTTCAGAAAAATCTTATCTGCTTGATTGTTGAGTTCATTTAAAAGTATTACCAGGCAACTAGAATAATAAAAACCTTGCAGAGAGCAGAGAGATATAAAATCCATGTTTCTTGCACTTGGTGTGGCCATGCCTCACAAAACTAACAAGGATGCTGATGGTATTAACACAGTCCAATGAGTTGGCATTATAGCCTCAAGGCCACAACTGTGCTGTGGTGGATGAATGGCATCACTGAGAGAATATCATGCTTGGTAAGCATTTATTGTGTGTTTCATTAAAGTGTGTGCTGCCTGACTGGCAAAGGATGAGATGATCTGCACAGACCAGATGTGACTAAGCCACCTCACCTTTTTGACTTTCAATTACTCTTCTGGTACAGTGATGCCATCATATAACGCTCTCCTACGTTTGGGCCAGCTATAGCAGAAAAGAAAGCATAAATATTTTTCAACACTGGGATTCCAGTATGCAACCAGAATAGAACAACAACTGTATCTTCACTCCCTTGTTTTCATTTTCTTTGTCTTCTTTTGGTTTCATTCACATTTTTGTCTTCACAGTGGTCAAGGTTGGAAAATGTACTTTCCTAAAAATAGTTACTCCTGATGATACAAGATGCCTTATCTGTTCATTCACAAAATATTCCACTAAACATAGCAAATACATACAAATGCACAGAGACCACTTGCAGAATTGTCATGGAAAGAACCTATTCATGTAATAATCTGTCTTTTTGTAAGGATTGGTTTTAAAATATTAAATAAACAGTTCACCAAGTAAAAATCAAGGTTTTAATACAATGCAGATTAATTAATTCAGAAAGAAATAACAGGAGATATGGTGTCTCCTTAGTTAGAGTGAATATACAAAAATGTAATCTGGTTTAGAAAAAGTGCTCATATTGACTTGTAAATGAAAAAGTGCATTATTTAATGTATAAAGTGCTTGCACTGCCACTTGGTAAGGCAAATTTTCATCCATAAATTGTATCAGAAAATTGCAAAAACCTGCTTGGGTTGTCTTTACAACTTGGTTTGTATAATGAGGAAAGGTAAGAAAGCATCATTACATCACTGCTGGAAGTTTTGACTATTTTCCATTTCGTTTTGACATTGTTATGACATTATGACCTTTTACTTACAACATTTGTTAAAAAACAAAGATTCTTGTTATTGTTTAAAGGAAATAAAAATGCGAAGGAAAGATGTTCTACCTATTTTTACTAACATTAAATTATTAACTTAGTAAACCAAGAAATAGCTGCACACATACTCAAAGCTGTAAACAATATGTTTTAGATTGGAAAGAGGATTACAAAAAAATTTCCAAGCTTAGGTCAGAGACTTTAAGATTAGGATACAAAACACCTACTAACAGTAATATCCACCAAAGGAAGTGATACCAACTTCCTGTTCAGTAAGTGAATGCAAAAGAAAATGTGTTGTGTGTTGGTCTTCACACAGCAGTTTCATCTGTAGATATTTATCAGAGAAAATCAAATGTTTGGTTGTCTAAAATGACAAAATACACTATAGTTTCCATGGAACGTACTTGTATTTCTGTATGACTTTTTCACTTACAGCTGTCATCTATTTTTGTTCAAAGTGTTGAGATGTATTATAACAAGGAACAGGTCAAATTTGTGCTGCCATATGTGTTTGAGGAATTGATTTTCTTTTACAGCTGGTGTGTATGGGTACAGCTCACAGATCTGAAACTGTCTCAAAACTGCATTATAGCTGACAGGAAAATAAATAAATAAATGAAAATATAAATAATCCTTATCTCAAAGAGCTTAAATATCTTGAATTTAAAAAAAAAAAAAAAAGTGCTTTAATTTTCATTGATCCATCACTATAGTACATGAGCAAAACAATGGACATGTTTACTCTCTAACCCAAAATACTTCACCGATAACAAACCCACCTTTTTTTTGTTTCTGTGGTAATAATTCATGAGGAGAAATGCAACATGAAAACATAACCACCAGGCAAATACAGTATGTCATGTAGAGCTAGACACACTCTCCATGACTGGCTTAGTCTCAGCTATTCATAACCAGTAACGGAGAATTTAAAAGGGTTATTTTTTTAAACTTTTTAAAACAGTCACAGCTTTAGTTAGTTCTTTGCATGCTAAATAAGAATAAAATTTATTTACCAAAATAAATGAAAATGGTTTTAAGGTAATTTGTTGGTGGAGATAAATACCTTTGTCCGCCCTTGCGTCTCTTTTCGCCCCCCTTTGTTTCCCATTCTTTATTTTATCTCCTTTTTTTTCTCTTTTATTTCATTTTTTATTTCTTTCCCTCTATCTCTATATTATCATCATTTCACTCTCCTCTTCCTCCTCTTCTATCTCACCCCATTGCTGTTGTCATCTTCTTCCCTTGCTTGTTTTCCTTCTCCCTCCATCTCTTTCTCTGTTTCTCTCAGGACTGACTGATGATGTGTTGAGGTGAGGCAGACGGATGGTGGGTGAGGGATTGCCCCTGCCAGCCACCGACACCAGGCCCCATTCAGGCCAAGGAAATGATCGATGTTAAATCTAATTTTAAACACCTCCAGTTTAATTCTGGCAGACAGACGGAGAGGGGAGGCTAGCGTCTGGCAACACAGCTGGGGCCACCTGATAAGACTTACGGTTAAGTCTACCTGCATTTGTGTTTGTGCGGTTGCATGTGTTTGTGTGTTTCCCCCTCCTACTTCAGACAGTTTCCTTGACACGGGAGCCATCTGCGCCTCCTTAAAGGGGAGTTGGAGGGCACCACTTTAGAGGCAGAGATTGAGACGGGAATGCTGCCAAATCAAACGTCAAAGAGAGCAACAATTAGCCGAAAACAGTCCTCTTATGTTTAAGCTCTCATGAATACACAGTAAAGGCCACAAAGAAAATAATCATTCCTAGAAATTTGTGTTGCAAGTTGATCTTTCTTGACTGAACTGCATATTTATCAGAACACATTTTCTGAGGTACCTGTATGTGTTAACTGTGAAAACATTTGTAAGCTGATGCTTCACCATAAAGGCTGAAGAAGCTAACATGAGGAAATGTGTCACTCATCTTCAAGGAGCATCACAGGCAAAGGCTGCTTACATGCTGTTTGTTTGGGCGAATTGTCAAGGGGTCTCTGCAGTCCTGTCAGAATATCTTGAAGACTGCAGGCATGTACTGATGCTGATATGTGAGCAGAACACGTATATATGATCTTTGTAGTGTGTTTGTGATGTACAAATACATTTTACAGCTTCTCATAATGTTTTCCTGTAAGAACAGAGATGCTGTTATAAAGAAAATCATCTAATCTTCTTAATGAGCTGCATGTCAAAAATTGCTGTTAGGCTGGGTTTTTAATTACAGATTACAGCTTGAATCTAATTTGCCTGTGTTGTTCCTTTCATCATGTAAGTGAGTCCTTCCCAAAAATGAACAAAGCCTGTAATCTCTGATAAATGCCTGAAGCTTGTTCACAGACAGGAGGGAGCTGATGGTGTAATAATTTAATGTTGTGGAAAAGATGATGGCAGGTGTATAAACAGCACTTTTACAGAGTTTATTATAATAAAATGCATGTTATGTGCACAGAGAAACTGCACTGTTGGAAAGCTGCATCTGTGAAGCTTTATACGATATATCGTTTTTCATTTAATTTTCATTGCTTTCTTGTTTTAATTTGTTATTAAAATCATTATTGATCATTATTCTCTGATGTTTTATTGTCTCTTTGAAGCACTTTGAATCACCTTGTTGTTAAATTGTGCTGTATAAATAAACTCGCTTTGCCTAAACTCTGGCCTACAAAACTGAAGCTTACAAATAAGGAAGATGTGGTCAGTTTTAGAACATTAACTGTTGCGAAATCATAAATTTGACAAAATCATTGGTTAACAGTGATGCTGTTGTTCGATATACTCATTTGATCGTGTTTTCACACTTGTAGATTGACAAAGGTAAAGTGTGTGAAGTGTGACTACAGAAATTTCTGATTCTCCATACTCAGACTGTGCATATTAATAAACATAAAATGTAAATATGCAAGATTATAAGATAGATAGATAGATAGATAGATAGATAGATAGATAGATAGATAGATAGATAGATAGATAGATAGATAGATAGATAGATAGATAGATAGATAGATAGATAGATAGATAGATAGATAGATAGATAGGACTTTATTTATCCCTAAAAGGGAAATTCAAATTGTCTGGTGTCTCAATAAAACACTAAAAACACTCACTCTTCCACCTCTCACAAGTGCGTATTAAAAGTAAATAAATAATTGATCAGACAGACATAGGTTAAAATCTCATTAAAAAGACAATAAAAACAACATAAGCCACTCTAAGTAAGCTAATGTCCATATTTTGAACTTTAGCAAGCTGACACAATACAAATAATATTATACTGTGATGTTATGTTGAATTTGATTTAATAATTCTGTTATGGCAGTCGACAGTCATTTGGAGCAACGACTGGAGAACTGGACTGCAAACTTTGGTGTGCCAAACACAAGATCACAAAATTGTCCTAAAATAAGTGTTCCAAAGAGTGGAGAAGGCTTATCAACAAACCTATTCATCAACAATGTTGATGTGAATTTAAAGTTTTGTCAGTCTGTCCTTTCAGCTTTTGTAGCTCAGCTTGATGATGATTTATGGCCTGCTGGGTGAGCTGATTAAATCTCTGAACAGAACGCCAAGTACTAACAGCACTCTATATGGCCGTTGCATGGCAACCACTCTGTCCCTATCCATCTGTCTGTCATTTGAACTGCTCAGTTTTCTTTCAGTTTTTTTTTTTAATTTTTATTTTTTTTTATTGTTTTCTTCCCTTTGTTGATCATTTTCTTTTCTCCAAATAAAACATAGTAGAGATTGTAAAAACAGCATTGAGTCTGAATACTCTCTGTGGATTGCTAATTTGTACACTGTCTAATTACCTAACTTTTAATGGGGTTTACATGCGAAAATTAATTTTACTTGCAAATATGTTGTAGATTAACATGAGCAGGTTTTAACTTATTTAGCCCAGCAGTTAAATTTTTCTCTTTGTTTACCGCATTGCTGCGCAGGTTCATTGACATTAACATCTTTCAGTGGTATTTTCTGAGCAAATAGACTTCAAAGTTGCAAATGAAAATTTTCATTTTTAAAAAAAATCCTTGCCCAAATGTCTTCAACTCTAAAAGCTTGAGTCAAAGGACCCAGGCTCAGTTCTGTTGTAGCCCAGTTCTGTTACAGACTCCAATTTTGGACGACAAATCTACTCAGATCCCGAAAGGCATCATGTCAACAAATAAGAAAAGCCACTTTGGGTGAATAATACTGCTGTCACTAGTACAGGGGAGTGCAAGCACAGTCGAAGCTAATATCAAAGTTATCCCTGATATGTTGCTCTCTTTATGTTAAAGCTTTGACTAAACCTGCTGTAAATGCTCTCTCTTGTCAGACACATAATATACCGGTTAAACAGCCTCCCAGCAGCCCCAGCAGTTGATGGCCTGTAAATTGTTGATCAGTGGCTTGGCACAGGGAGGGTAAATTGATTCCAGGAGAATCCTCCCCGAGTGAAGCTGTCTCTACAAAGGCCAAATATACAGCCATGCATTTGAATGAGCTGAAAGAGGTAGAGAGCAGCTGGGTGAAGGTGGAGGTAGAGAGAGAGAGAGAGAGAGAGAGAGAGGAGAAAGAAGGCTGGAAACGTCAGTGATGCTGTGTGTCACAAAGGAGATATACACAGGAGGCTCAGTGGCGTGTGCAGGAGAGACGGGGTACAACAGAAGAATGCAGCTAAATGCGTTTGCGTTTGAGTGTGTATCAAAAGCTGAGTAACATTTATAAAGAAACAAAGCAAATGCAAGCATGCTGCACCAATCAAATGAAACCCCATTTTATCTACTGATCAATAGGAAACTCTGAAAATAACTTTATTTAACCTGCAATTACAGTCTTATATTAAAGGGTGTAGTTATGATTATATTGACTAAACTTTAAATACTAGATTAAGTCATCATTTGGGTGCGCATGAGATTTTGAGCATTTTAATTGCCATATTTTTTTCTTTTTCTATTATGATTTTTGATATTATTGTTGTTTATTTTCTTAGATTCTATGGCATGGAAGCATATTTTGTGTGTTTTTTGTCTGTGTGTGTTTGTTTGAAACAATAATAATCCTGTTTCTCCTTTTTCGGTCTTTGGATCTTTCATTTCTATTTTGCTCACTGTGCAAAGACCAGTTATATGGTGTCTGCCGTGTGTGTTGGGTCAGTATGACACATTGGTTTAAGCTTGCAAGATGCAACGCTGGTGTGTTCTTCTGCCATTGTATTTACAAGAATAAAGACTATTAATCAAGAAATCATTGAATCATCAAGAATAATGAGTCATGTGATTCGAAATAAATACACAGCTGCACATATATAGTTGACTGTTACTAAATATCATCTCTACACCAATTAGAAACTTCTGGACAGGTGGGACTTTGCTCATTACCGCACAACATTTTGGAACCAAACACAAACCAATCTCTTCAAACAAAAGTTTCAAATGTTATTTCTTCTCCCCCAACGTAATTTATCACATTTAGGGAAGCTGTCACAAGGTAAGTGGATTGCCAGTAATTGCAGCTGGCACACCACTAAGCAGAACAGACTAAACCAGCTCATCAGGGAGGGATTTGAAATGGAGGGTAGCAATCTCTTTAACCCTCAGCAGAGAATTAAAGGTGACAATCGTCCTGTATCTTTACTTGGTTTGCAGTCTTTTTTTTTTTGTGGTGATTTTTTTCTTGCTCCTTGCTTTTAAGTCATATATCTCTATACTGTGGAAGAAATGTAGGATTTGATTTAAATGTTCAACAGAGTCACTAAACGCCTACCGATTTTTCTTTAAATTCTTAGCTGAGTTGCAGAAAACACAAGCTGCTGCTGATTATGCTGCAGCAGTTTAATATTTTATGGTCGTATGTTTGCATTTAGTGTGGTTACTTTAACTGCAGGAAGCAAGTGTGCAAATTCTCCAAATGGCTATGTTTTCTCTTCTTAAATAAGTGCTTTTGTGTGGATGTGAGGAGCATTTCTCAAAAGACTCTCAGCTGTTTGTATTTTTGCCTGTGTTTTAGGCCAAATGTTTGCACAACTTTACAGACATTTATTGAGCGTGTGGATCACTTCACTGTGAGGAGGAACATTTGGGTGTCTTTACTTAAATCTAACACTGATTCAGAAGATGGGACCACTGCAGCTGTTACCTCTCAGCTCTCATATTTAGCAGCAGCACAATAGATGCTAAATATACACCACTGTAATTCTGCCATCCATCAAATATATTAAATCTGCTTGAAATAAATCATACTGTAAGTCCAACCCAAGGGTCACAGAGGAGCTGGGACTTATGCCAGCAGTTAGCAGGGACAAGGGTACACCCTGGACAGGTCGTCAGTCTTCCTTCCTAGGTAGAATTCAGACTGACCAGTTAACCGAACATGCAAACTCCACACCAAAAGGTCACTGTTCAAACCTCTCCCCAGCCAAGGCTCCCCCCTGTAAGGCTGTGGTACTCACCAACACACCACAGTGCAGCCCTTGGTTTTTCCAAATACCTCCTCAGTGTTAAAATCCCCAGGACACCATTGGAAACAGGTGGAAAAATAGGTGGTGGTACAGTGAATGTCAGTGAGTGCTGGAGTGACTAACTGGATCACATGCACACACATACACAGTGTGGTCACGAATGATAGCAGTTGAGTGTCCAATGTAATTACCCAGTGGTCTCTGTGTGACATCTGTTCATCTGATGTCCTGGGGTCATATATCTCTCTTAAAAATCACTGAAATGGCACAGTGTGGTCCTTGGGGTAAGGTTTGTGAGAGTGTGGGTGTGTGTGAGTATGTGTGCTATGTGAAGCTCATGCAGTTCTTTTATGGAAGCAGAATTT
Source organism: Telmatherina bonti (assembly GCF_933228915.1). Lineage (NCBI taxonomy): Eukaryota > Metazoa > Chordata > Actinopteri > Atheriniformes > Telmatherinidae > Telmatherina > Telmatherina bonti. Next base: position 13,650,615 of record NC_136622.1, on the reverse strand, counting down.
TGATCATCAGAGGCGTCACAAAAGACATTATAGGGTGGAGAGTCCAGCTTTAAAAACCTTGCAGACTTAAATTACCACTTGTGTTGCATAGGAACACAAGTGGTAAAGGAACAACTGTAATGTGAAGCAGAACCTTAACTTTACCTGGATATCAGCTCCAGCAGAGGACAGACAAATGGGGTACCAGCTTCTGCAAAATTACTATTAAAGACTCCAAAGATTTTTTTATGGTACAACACTGAACATTCATCAGCTGCAGCCAAGAGAGGAAAGGTATGATTGAATTCATGGTTCGGAGGTTTTCTTGGTATGACTTTGGAATCAAGTGCAAATTGCAGTTCTGTTTAGCTTTTCATGTTGAGAAGCTGCATCATTCTCGAAGCTGGCAAGACACAAACTAATAACCAGAGTCATGAACACATCTGGTAAAATGACAAGTATTGTTACAGCTGTAACTTAATGCTACAATCCTGCGAACTTCATTTATGATTTCCAGATTTTGTAAACTACTTTAGTTTACTCACTCCATCCATCCATCCATCCATCCACCCAGCCAGCCATCTATTCCTTTTGCTTTTTTGGGGTCAGGTTTTGGGAGCAGCCTAATGGATACACAGTTGAAACCATAAGTTTACATCAAGCTAAAACAAAGATACCTAAACCAATTTGCACTTCTGTGCGACATAGTGATCTTTGTGTATGTAAACTTCTGATTATACTCATTTTTAAAGCTTCACTAAAATATTCTTACTTCCATTATTTTGGCATTTAGCTAATAGAAACAAGTTTGGTAATCCTAATTGACTTAAACTGGGTAAGATTTGGTCAGAATTTCTGACAGTAAGACAAAAAAAGGGTTTAGGTATCTTTTTTACACTGTATGTAAACTTATGGTTTCAGTTGTAAATACAGGTTATTGGATATAATCAGAATGATTTGCTTTGCAGACACAGCAGTTATACACTGCTCTCTAGTACGCTCTACTAGAAATAGGTAAGATGCAGATCCATATCCCCTATTTAGAATTAATGAAGAAAATGTTTTTGTTTTATTAGATTTTAAACATTCACAAAAACTTTCTCATTCACTAACACATATGCTTATGCAGTCACTCTTTTATCCTGCAGGCTTGACCACCAACAGCCAGTTTACTCATTGCTGGTGTTGTGATTGTTATTTTCTCAGTTTGTCTACTTTTGAGTGCTCTTGTTGATTGTCCTTTGATCCACAAAGTTTTATTTCTTTCAAAATTATTCATGAAACTTCATTTTTCGCGTTAAACATAAATAACAAGAGTCCAGTTTAGCCATCACACCCGAGACATTTTTGTCAGCTGTAATTAAAACAAGTCAATATAATCTTATTATGCACAAAGAACAATTTAAAAACTTTTAAGGGTGTGTGTATATATATATATATATATATATATATATATATATATATATATATATATATATATATATATATATATATATATATATATATATGTATATATATTTATTAATACTGTAATTGTGAAAGAGCACATAGTTACATAAGCAAATAAGCTGTGAGATGTGAAGACATGTTCTCTTTTCCATGTGAAGTGCAAACAGCCAATCATCAGGCTCAAACTGAGCCAGTAAAAACAAATTGTTGGCTAGTCTTAAGACTTAAAACAGCTGTCAGGGCATCAGGGCTGTGCCAAGAGGAAGCAGAAAAAGAGAAAGTGTTCTGAGTTTGTGCCATTGATTCAAATTGCAGATTGTTTGTGTGTTACTTCTCTGAAGCTCTCTGAAGTGATTTAATTCCCCAATGTTATTATACTGGCATTGGGTGTTGATTTGTTTTGTACTGCTTTCTTCTTTCTGTTTTTTCCTGTTTGCATATTTGTGTGTTACTTTTTTGAGGTAAATGTCATCGCTAACAAAGTTGTACCAGTTCCACATCTGAACAAACAGTGAAAAGAGAAAACAAAATTGGTATGTCTGGCAGACTTTATTTCTTTCTCAGCATCCAACATCCATTAAGACTTTATATTGCAGCAGCGTTTATGACCTACATTGGCAAAAGCGTCATGACTGCCTTGCAATCAATAAGTGAAGAGAGGAATAGCTTGCAAAATGACTATAATTTAGGCTTCACATAAAATTCCTATTGTGCCTATATTATTACAAAACTGTACCATTCACTCTAAAAGAGATAAATACAAAATAACATATATGGTCCACTCTAGATCATACTGATAAAGAGACAAGGGTTAGCTCCCAGTGGTCCCAATATAGTTTGATTTACCTGCAACCATTTAAAAAGGGAGCCCAATATTCCCCTTGATGTGAATTGAAAAGCACTGGAGGAGAAAATCATTTCATCACTCTATCTGTGATGGTGTCACAGAAGGAGAGACCATTGGCTAATGTGAGTGCGTGTGTGTGTATGAGTGCGAGTCGGTGTGTGTGTGTGTGTCTGTGTGTGTGTGAGAAGGAAAGGGAAAGACATTTCAGTGGATCAGTGGAGGAAAAATGATTACCTTTGCTGAGATGGATCTTTTTGCAGAAGTAGACTATGTGCCTGTGTGATATTGAAGGCCTGGTTTGAATCCCATTGACCATGGTGCATCATGACCCACTCAGTGTGATTTGTGTAGACTTATTAGCTATGCACCACACTCACAGCCTTACCACAAGACCTTAACGTTGAACTATACCACCTCATGCAGAATTCATGTTTTCAGTTGTTAAATTACTCATTGCATTGATCATTGTTAGTTTTCCCATTGACTGTATTATACAGATGGACACAGTAAAAAATGAAGCCAAAACCTACTTCACAGTATAGGGAGACTTTAAAGGAATTCATGATAGTGATATATCGCCTTATTAGTGCTAAAAAAATAATAATGATAATCATACAAAAAAACAATCAAACAAAAAAACATTAACCTAAATCCTACTTAATGGGAAGTGAATAAGCAGAAAGCAAACTACTAAATTAAGCCCACTTTTCTAATATGATCCTATGGGTCCTTTCTTTTTGTAGGCTAAAACCACCAATTATTCTATTTTACCGTGACCCTTCATTGGATTAAGCGGCTAGGCTAATGAATGATGCAGCCTCTAGAGGTTATAAAAAGCTACTGCATGAGAATTATACAGATGACATCTATAAAGGTAATGGTTTTGTTGTGAAAGAAAAAAAAATGTAAGTATCTCATTGCACTTCATAAAAACTTAAATGACTGACATTATTATGACATCAATACAATTATCAGCAAAAATGTCATTATAAATACATTATTACAGAAAACCATGAAAGTTACTATCCCATCAATGTCTGCTATTTCACAGTGCTACAGTGCTATATATATATATATATATATATATATATATATATATATATATATATATATATATATATATATATATATATATATATATACATATATACATACACATATACATATATACATATACATATATACATACACACACACACACACATATATATACATATACATATATACATATATATATACACATATATACATATATACATATATATACATATATATATATATATATATATATATATACATACATATATACATATATATATACACATATATACATATATACATATATATACATATATATATATATATATATATATATATATATATATATATATATATATATATATACATACATATATACATATATACATATATATATACACATATATACATATATACATATATATACATATATATATATATATATATATATATATATATATATATATATATATATATACATACATATATACATATATACATATATATATACACATATATACATATATACATATATATACATATATATATATATATATACATACATATATACATATATACATATATATATACACATATATACATATATACATATATATACATATATATATATATATATATATATATATATATACATACATATATACATATATATACATATATATACATATATATATATATATATATATATATATATATATATATATATATATATATATATATATATATATATATATATATATATATATATATATATAAGGTCCTTAGGCAAGATCCTTAGCACTACAGTGTATACCTCATGATGAGTAGAAAAAATTAAGCTGACTCAGACGTCGCCCGGTCAAACAAGGTCTGCGTCACACACCGAGGAATAAGGATGTGGTGATGAGAAATGGGCTACTGGAACACAGAATAGATGACACTGGACACGAGAGGCTAGTAAGAAACTGTTGGAATTCTACTATGCTAGTAACCCTAGTGAGCAGGGCTATATGAAGAGGCAGTGGGACATATGGATACTTCAATACCCACAGTCCACAATGACACCAAAACACTTAGTTGCACAATGTTCCAACATAAGCAAATGGCAGCTGCTATCACAGTTGGAGATTGACGAGATACAACACAATAATAGTAAAAGGGGTACTACTGGGGGAAAAGGTATGGGGGAGATAACATCAACTCCCCGATCAAGACAGGGTACCAAGCTCCAGAGACAGAGATAAGTGAGGGAATAATCAGCCTCAGAAACAGCATCATAGCTAAGATGAGAGTTAGGCACCCCCAACACCCACTGGCAAGAATTACTCATGTACCAGAAAGCCTTCTAACTGAGGTGAATGCAGCAATAAGTACAGTCCCTACTCTGACCATCACTGAAACCAATGAGCTGATATGCAGTACAGCAACAGTGATCCTGGAGAAGCTTGGCCGACATAACATCAAGGGCAAGAAGTAGGCACCATGGAAGAGGAGGTTAGAAACCAAGATCAAGGCAACTCCAAGGGAATTTAGTCAACTGTCAGAATTCCAGAAGGGCACAACCATGAAGAGGGTGCCAGAGAGGTACAGTCAGATGTCATACCTGAGGCACTGGAAACGTCCAAACAAAGACTAAGCATTGGCTGCACGACTGAGGAGATACACAAGAGAGGTTGAAGCCAGAAGAATAAACTGGCTCTTCTCCACCTAAAGTGTACTCCCAGTGGCAGGGTAACAATACACAAGCTGACCCACCAAGGCTGGAGAAGGAACAATACTGGAAAGCCTACGACTCAATGCCACACACATGGATCCTGGAATCTCTGAAGCTGTACAAGATCAACTGCAACATAAGGACCTTCGTTGCAAACTCAATGAGGCTGTGGCAGACCACCCTGGAGGCCAACTTCAAGCCAGTTGCACAAGTCTCCATCAAAAGTGGCATATATCAAGGAGATGCCCTGTCTCTGCTGCTGTTCTGTATAGGCCTGAACCCTCTCAGCCAACTAATCAACAAGACTGGCTATGGATACCAACTCAGGAATGGGGCCACCATCAGCCACCTCCTGTACATAGATGACTTCAAGCTGTACGCTACGAGTGAGCGAGATATCGACTCACTGATATGCACCACCAGGATCTACAGTCGGGACATCGGAATGTCATTCGGACTGGAGAAATGTGGGCGAATGATAACAAAGAGAGGGAAGGTAATCCATACGGAGGGCATTGCACTCCCAGAGGGCAGAATAACAGATGTGCAGGAAAGCTACAAGTACCTGGGCATACCACAGGCGAATGGCAACCATGAAGAAGCCACAAGGAAAGCTGCCACAGCTAAATACCCACAATGAGTGAGGCAAGTACTGAGAAGTCAGCTCAATGGCAAGAACAAGATCCGGGCAAATAACAGCTATGTACTCCCAGTTATCCGATTCCCTGCAGGGATAATAAAGTGGCCAAAGGAGAAAGCGCAGACCACGGACGTCAAATCACTGAAACTACTCACCATGCATGGAGGGTTCCACCCCAAGTCCAGTGTCCAGTGACTATACACTAAGAGCAAAAAAGGGGGACTAGTGAGCATCAAGGCCACCATCCAAGATGAAACATACAAGCTCCAAAAATACATCAGGAAGAGGGCACCGAGGGATGAAGCTCTAATTGAATGTCTCAGACAATGGAGTCTGGAGGAACATGAGATGGAAGAACCATCATAAGAGGAAAAGCTCCTGCATGGGATGTACCACCAGCAGATCACCGAAGTGGCCGATATAAACAAGTCCCATCAATGGCTGGAAAGGGCTGGACTGAAGGACAGCACAGACGCACTAATGTCACGGGGTAATAACCTCCAACTTTGGTTTCTAAGGGGAGCACTTTACATGAATAAACATGCAAGAAGAGATTTAAGTTCATTTGTCCGCAAGTATTTATTACAACCTTTGTATTAAAGAAAGACTAAAAACGTCCCCAAGGTGTGAGCTAAAAAGGGTCATCAACTACAGCCCTCTAGTGGCGGCTCTTGGCGATGTCGCTCCAAATTCCAGTCCCTTGACGCATCTCTGACTCCGTTCTGCGGAGGGATCTGTGTGAGGGAGAGGTGATCAGTAGCTGAAGGGACCTGCTAGTCTGCCTGAAGGGGTGGGGCATTAATCACCACTCAAAGGGAAAGAGGGAGAACTTAGCTGAGAGAAGGGGGGTTGTCAAACTCTCCCCCTCTGCTGTTCCACCAACGCGTCACTCTCTCACTCTCTGCCACTCCTCAGTCGCTTGCCCGCCTTACATTGCGCCAACAGGAGATGCTGAAGGGAGAACAAACCGCGATGTCAACAGGCCAGTGACAGGTGGAGACTTAGGTGCTACTTGGCAGGTCAAAGCAGGGCTCCTAAAAGGAAGAACACAACTCATGCAATACGGAGCCCTGCTGTGTTGCCACTCCAGCAAAACAACACTTAGCTTAATAGGTTCCTGTCACCGGCTCCTTCTTTGTCGCCTACAGCTCCACCACGGGATCCTCTTCCCGTGCGCGCTTCAGTCCGATTCCACTTTTCTTCATATCCAGGATCCCCCTTCTCCCGTCCTCACGTGTCTGCAGCGTATCCAGATCTGTCACATGTCACCAAATCAACTTCACCTGTTCCTAATTAGACCTGATATTGGGGCAGGGTTACAGACACACCCACCTGCTGTCACTGTATGTATATATATATATATATATATATATATATATATGTATATATATATATATATATATATATATATATATATATATATGTATATATATATTGTGTGTGTCTGTGTTAAGTTATATTTGCAATGCATTGATAGCAGTTAGGCATTTAAAGCATTTTATTATCATCATATTATACTCCATCATATTATACTAATCTGATGGAGTGGTGTGCTGTCCAGACTAGGAGAGGAATATGAGGTCATTGCAGATTTTTTTTTTTTTTTACCTTTTTTAAAAAAAATGAGTTATTGGACAAAAGTGCCAGTACCATTTGGAGCACACAGAGAGAGATTCAGCAGATACAAGGTCAGGGGCCGAGAAACAACAAAGCTCAGGTTTAGTGCTCTGTTTGATTTATCAGTGCACAAAAAAGTTGTTCACTTCAGATTTTTCTGACTTTGGTGACACCAACAACTGAAACCATTTGAGAAAAGTGTTGGCGAAGAAATTGAACGTAGTTTTGATCCCAAAAGCAGCACTTGTCTGACTTCTGAGTGAAAGCTTTAGGAGCATTATAAAAGAGGGGAAAAAAAGGATGCTACATTGGTGAATTGTTTGAATATTTTACACAGTTAAAGGAACTCTTTTTTTCTGTTTCTTTGTATATGAAATTGAAGAATTAACACGAACCAATCAGTTTAGCAGGATTAAAAAAGGAAGACACAATGAAAACCAGGTTTTGAGGTGCAAAAATGAAAAATAAGAAAAAAATATTGACTGATTTGGGAAAATGTTTCATCAGTAAAAGCAAAATGCATAAGGAAATGGTTTTGAGATGTGTTTCCAGTCTAAAATATAACAAGTCTTTAACAATAAATAAGTTTAATAATAATAACAACAGTGATATCAATTTGGTTTCCACAATGATAAATCTAAATTTGACTGTGATGGATGGTCATATCAAACACATGGAATAGCCTAAAACTTGAGTGGTAAAATATTCTGAAGAATTCAAGGGAGGGTGAGACAGGTAGGAAGAGGATGCTGGAAGAAGCAGACAGAAGTGAGCAGCTTGACATTTGTATGAGAATTATCTGCCGTAATTGCTTTTTCACTGTGTGCATGTAAAACATGCTGGACTTAGTTTAAAAAGTCATCCATCATTGTCCATGTGTCATCAGACACTTTGTTATATAAAGTTTGAACATTATTGCACGTGTCCAAAAACAGATTGATGTCATACTATGATGGGAACAAATTCTCCTTCTACATGTCAGAGTACACATGCAAATGTGTGTGTGTGTGTGTGTGTGTGTGTGTGTGTGTGTGTGTGTGTCTGTTTGCTGTGATGTGGGTTTGAGCTGGCCGCTGTGTCTGTGCTGCAAAGTCAGCAGGTTAATGGTGAAGCCTACATTGGCTGGCAGTGCCTGTTATGTCATTGCATCATTTAAAAGTGAAATCTGATTTGATGATAAATTAGATGGGTGCTGAGGTTGTGTCCTTTGCCAGTCAGTTTTTAAGATTAAGATAATTCTGGTTTTTCTTGTTGGTCAGAAGTTCTTATATGACTAAGTTTGCACTATTAAATCCCCAGAAATCGGATACTATTAAACTCATGTGGGTCACCATGTGCTACAGGGGGTTACTAAGAATATACTCTTAAAGCTAGGCTAAGTAATGTTGGGGAGCTAGCAAGATTTGAAAGTGGCACCCTGTCTTGGCTGCTCCCCCTCTGGTTTTGCTCCTTGTGTAATCCAAGACTTTTTTATACGCAGCGTTTTCCACCAACAATTTTCTCTTTCTTGGCTGTTTAGCGGGAGGAGGCAAATAAACTGAGCCAGGTCGGAGAGATCCTTCCTGCATTTTCTCAGCCATGTTTGTCTTCCGAATTTCTTCTTTGTATTTTCAACATGCGCTATTTATATGCAGGGCATGGCTGTCAGATATGCGCTGCAGGAGGGGGAGGAGGGGAGCCGGGACAAGAAGCTTACAAAATATAAGAAATGAACATCTTCATTTCGGTCCAAACGTTTGGATTGGTCAGAGTTTTTACAGATTTACAGTAAACTGAGGGGTCTAACTGTATTTCTTATTGTTCACGATAACAAAATGTATAGACTACAGGACGAGGAACCACTTCACCCAGAGTAAAATAAAAGGTCTCTGAACAAGATTACCTACCCCAGCTTTAAAGGTGCAGTACACTACCTCAGGAAACCAATCAGGGCAGAGAAGCAGAGTCTCAGTCCAATTTTAAACATAACTTCGAGCCATTCAAGCAGATTGTGATGCTTTCTGTCTGAGTAACTTCAGCACACTGAAGGCACTTACCCTAAGGTTACCTTGCAAGGCGGCAGTGCTCTCAGGAGATTTGTGAAATCTTTAGGGAATCTGTGTAACAAACCAACAGGTTTTAGGTAACACACCATCTGGCATGTCATCTAACACAAAACCATGCTGTTTCATACCCACTGTGTTCATATCAGTTCTGCTTTCTTTGTCATAAGGATCAGCTTCATCCACATAGAGAGAAATTTGAAAACATTTTATATCATACCTGTCAAGTATCCTGATTTGGCTTTTCCCGCACCTTTTCCACATTGTTATTTTCCTGGAAATATCCCAGATAATGATATTTGAAGAAAATAAACCAAATCCCCCACCCCAGAAAAGAATTAACAAGTGGCAACTGTATAACCGTACTGTATAACTGTATACCCCCCATTCATATATATATATATATATATACACACACATATATAAATATATATATATATATATATATATATATATATATATATATATATATATATATATATATATATATATATATATATATATATATATATACATATATGTATATATATATATATGTATATATATATATATATATATATATATATATATATATATATATATATATATATATATACATATATATATACATGTATATATATATATATATGTATATATACATATATATATATATATATATATATATATATATATATATATATATATATATATATATAAATATATATGTATGTATATATATATATATATATGTATGTATATATATATATATGTGTGTGTGTGTGTGTGTGTGTGTGTGTGTGTGTGTGTGTGTGTGTGTGTGTTTTAGAGATTCCTTCATCCCTTCATTATTTTTTTTCTCATTCTGACATGCAGCAGAGTAATAGAAAAATATGTTGGTATAGAGTCTCAGTCAGCCAGTGGCTCAGGAGGTAGAGCAGGTCATCCAATAACTGGAAGGTCGGTGGTTGGAATTCAAGGCCCCCATCTGTGGTTGTGTCCTCGGGCAAGACTCTTCACCTTGCCTCCAGCATAGATATTGCTGGCGAATGATTGCATAATGAATGTTGTGGTGGTGGTACTGGCTGCCAAGTCTCCATTGGTGTGCCCAAAGGCAACTGTAGCTACAAAGGTAGCCCATCACCAAGTATCAGTGAGGAGTAGATGAATAATGGATCCAAAGTAGGTGCTTTGAATGCTGCCAGCAGTAAAGCACCATATAAGTCTCATCCATTATTGTTTTAATTTTCCAGACCGACTAATCATAAGAACTTAAATAAAGGCAAATGGATTTCATTTTTTTGGCTCTTGAAAACATGTTATTTCTCACCTGAAATGCCTTTCAGAGCCTAAGAAGCCTTTCAAATGTGAAATAAAACATTTTCAATAACTTTATTCAAGTCCTGGATGACCGATGGGGAGATGGTGAGTTGGCTACTTGAAAATAAAATGTCTAGTTTGGTGAGATTTCTAGAAAAAATACAAAAACTTAGACAAAGGACTCTCGATTCAGATAAAAAAAAAAAAAAAAACTTTATCTTTTGTTTAATACAACTGATATTGTGATTGGTTCCTATTTTGTATGTTGGTCATCTTTTTGTTTTAAATGTTAGTAGTGTCATGTGAGCCTATGGGTTGACTAAGCAAATGTATGACAAATAAAGTCAAATCAATTAAAGCAATCTGAGGAATAGGAAAAGAAATCTAAAACGGTGTTTGTTCTGATCTGCATAGAAGAGACTGATAACACTGAGATTCAGGTATAACCAGACCATTTCCCAGAGAAATCTAGGAATGTGGAAAGTCACTGGGCTCTAAGTATATAGCTTTACCTACTATAAGACTACAGTGAAATATTTTGTTTGCAAATAGTTTGAACCTTGAAGCATGAAGGATTCAGGATACAGAAAAAAATCTGTAAATTAAAGAATCAAATTCTGAGGTGGTAATCTGTTTAATGTAGGTCGAGTTTTGTTTCATGCTAAGTCGGTATTTGTCAAATCTGCTAAACTTTGCTTTAACTGGTGTTATGTGTGAGTGTGTGTGTGTGTGTCTGAAATATCCTCTATTTATCACAGTTTGGCTCATACATATCTGAAACAGGCATATTTTCTCTATAATCAACAACTTTAGAAAATTAAGCAGTTTTTTTTGTCATCAATGCAACAATCATATAAAAATAGTTCTTCTGGAGGTTGCATTAGATTGCATGTCATATCATGTGGTTCATACAGCAGCTACTCTGCTCCAGAAATAGGAGTAGCTCCTGGCAGGTGCAGAGAAGGATGTAGGAGGCTGCTGGATGCTGAGAAAGAGGGAATTCTGACAGAACTAGAAAGTACAAGTATGGAGCCAGTTTTGCTTCAGTTGGTAGATTCAGATTTGTCATATTTAAGAAATGATAATTATTATTAAAGATTTTTTCAGTTAATTGAACCTTATTTTCTTTGTCTGAGTAATTTTCTGTAAGGCACACGATCTTCTTAATATAGCAGCAAAGATCTACTTGCTATGTTAAAACTAAGACATGCATTGCTGTTTTCCGCTGAAAGTGCAGCGTCTCTAATCTGCATTTGCCTTGAGAGCTCTTAATTTTGAAAGCGGAAAGTCTGTGAATGTATAATGTTAATGTTAATGTGTCTGAGGAATTAAGCAATTTTTTTTTCCTCCACTGAATGTCCAACCTTTTCAGTTAAAGAAAGAAGAACAGAAGAAAAGCAGAGGGATGTAATCTTCTTAATCCATTTATTACTTTTCCCCAAATGATGGTGTGTGATCTCTGAGATAAAGTTAGGTTTCACTTTCAGTTTTAGCTTGGTTATTTTTAAAATGAGTTTCTTTCTGCTCTCAACTTGTAGTTTTCTGCAGTAACAAAACAAAAGTGGCAAATTTGGCATCTTTTCTCTCTGCTGGTGAAGAAAAACATAAAAGTACAAAGGCAGCAGCTTCCTCAAAGCCTGTCTTGAAAAACCTTCACTATGCACTCATCAATGACTAATGACAGGGCTGCACAGTGGCATAGTGCTTTGCGCCTCACAGCAAGAAGGTTCCACTCGGCTGGGGTTCTAACAGTTGCCTTTCGGTGTGGAGTTTGCATGTTCTCCTTGTGTATGCTTGGGTTCTCTTTGGGTACTATTGCTTCTTCCCACCATCCAAAAACATGCATGTTAGGTTAATTGGTGACTCTAAATTGTCCCTAGGAGTGAGCATGAGCGTGAATGGTTGGTTGTCTCTGTGTTGGACTGGCGATCTGTGCAGGTTACACCCTGCCTCTCGCCCAATGATTGCCAGAATAGCCCCTGGCTTCCTGCAACCCTGAATTGGACCAAGCGGTTAAGATGATTGGATGGATGACTCATCTATTCTACATATTCTTCAATGATAATATCCTGACAAGTGCTATGCCTATAAAGGATAATATTATGTATCACCTTCTCAGCTCACAGCATGACTTGATGCAGGAACACAAACCTGCTGTAAAAAAAAAAAAAAAAAAACATCATAAATCTGTCACAATTAGACTTATATGTTACAGAAGTCCTGGTCAGCATTATGGAAGGCCATTTTGCCTTTGACGGTTTTCAGTTCCTGCTGTGTCACTTGGCAGAAAACATCCACTTCAAATATGATGTTGTCTCATGAATTGTGATGCTACTACGTTTTAAACATGTGGTCAACTTATAAGTCTCATTTTGCCAAGAAGTCCTTGTTTTTTGCTTGTTTAGCCTTCACATGAGCTCTTCTGGTTATCATATGGATTTCAGTAGGGAGCACACTGGTCAAAGTCTACACAATTTTCTATCTTTTTTTTTTTTGCCTTCTCACAAAAAGCCCCTTCTGTGCAAACTTCTGTCTAAAAATTCTTTAAAAGTGGATCTGTTTTAGCATATATTATCTCAATATAATAAGCTTACTGTTTTCAAAGCATCATCCTGTCCTGACGTCAACTCCATTTCCTTCCATTTGTAACGTTTGCATGTGGCTCCAGTTTTAAAATGCAGTCATTCTTTTGAAGCACTGCAGCAGCTACGCGGATCAGTTGCACATAGCTGAAGACAAACATCAAACACTGAATTTAATTATACAAAAGAAATTCCAATTACCTCTCCTGTATTTATGTTACCTCAAAAAAACCAATACCCCCCCCCCCACTCTCTTATCTCTTATCTTCCCGTTTTTGTTTGTAAGTGTATCAGCTTTAATTCTCTTTGGTATGGTGATTTTTGGCAGAAAATTAAACTAAATATTTTGCTCTCCTCCTTTCTGTCTCACTCTCGCTCCCAGTCCCTCTCTTTGTTTCACCCTTTCCTCTTGCTCGTATCGAAATGCGTGCAGCGTGAAATTAAAGCCAATGCATTCCTGACTGAAATAAATTTGCCCTTCTGATGAGGTTGGAGTTGATCCAAGGCTTTGCAATATAACACTTTTTATACTTATTTCCCTTCATGGTGGAATTATCCACTGCTTATTATTATTTGGCTTGCATGACTCTTCCCTCTAGGAAAGTGGCTGCCATGCCTTAAAGAACCTACTGCGTGTCCTGGCAGTCTTTACATTGTTATATTTCTGTGTGCAGTCAGTGTGATAGAGGATCCTTATTTTTTATTGAGAAATCATAGTTTCAAGGCCTTGCTGCGGTATGCAAGCATTTTAGCATCAGCTGTTGAAGGGCAGAGAAGTATAAGCGAAACAGCTCAAAGGGTTCATCTGCAGCATGATCCCTGCAGCTCCAGTGAACAGGTAATACTGTCTTTAGGTATGACACTGAACACCAAGTTCAGGCAGGATATGACTTTGCCAAAAAAAAATTAAAGCTTCTCTACTTTTCTTCAAATAATTGCTCACAAAACACATCATAGATTGTTCAAGCCTATAAACTTGGTTTAGTATAGCCTGTCTTCTGGTTCTAAACTTTTATTTGGACCTTAGTCCAATATAAGTAGCAACTTTTCTTAATGATTTTAAGAAATCGAAACTTGGTTAGGTCTTTCATGTCTAAGTTACAGGATATTTTGTAGGTTGAAAGTTTACAGGATGTATTGTTTAGATGACTCCATATCTGAAGTTTTATGTTTGTGAAGCTTCAATGTTTATAGGCATATTAAAGTGCTGACATCCAGTCAAACCGTCAGACTTCTGCAAGAAAAAGATCCTTTCTACTAAGTGAAATCACCTGGAAGCATCTAAATGGTTCCCAATGTAATGTATTAGAGCTTCCTTTAGTATCTTCTTACGGACTGAAAAAGACTGGACCATAATTGCAAATTTTAGCATTGAGCTTTAGCATTTTAGAAACTGAATTTTCAGATTCAGAGGCAGCTCCTGCAATAAGTTTAGATAATCAAATGGTGATTTTCACATCATCAGTTTGATGATGAATTCATGTTTTAAGATTGCCCAAAGAAGTTTCTAAAGGAACATTTAAAGGAATATGCCTTATAAAATATTTCATCTTAACACATATAGCCATACTTTCTTGAATTAAAGCATTTTGAATGCAATGAAAGAGAGTGCTAAGAATCATAGATATTCCAGTTTAATTCAGTTCCTTGTCTATTTGCAGCTCCCTGAGGAGTTGTTACTGTTCAACTGGCAAATAACAGTCTTTTTCTTTCTTTTCTCCACCTATTCAGAAAAATTACCCGTGGGTCAACTTGAGATACCGAGAAAAGAAACCATACTTAAATACCTGAGATTATTTCCCCTAAACCATCCATGGTTGTAACTCACGGTGCAGCGCTCAGGCACTCTGGTGGTGATTATTCATTCATCGGCCCATTTCTCTCTTGGCTGAGGTTGTTCCCAGTCCAGGCATATTAATCAACCGCTGTCCTAATTGACTGATTAAGTCGTGTCTCCAGAAGCCAAAATGGCTGACTGACTCATTAAACTGTGACACATATTCTGGTTGCAAAATGGCTGAGTGGAATCCATTTTTACTGACTTTTATGGCCACTATAACAGTTATTTTCTCTTTTATTGTAATTTAACAATGAGCCAAAGAAGACTAGTGATGGACTCGCATTACAGAAACTAAAGTATCTGTCTGCAAACCATACAGCACTTTACATTTATGATGTAGATTATCAGAAAAATGCTGTTTTGCTTTTCAGATAGGTTTAATGTAGGGTTAACAATCATCAAGAAAAATAAAGAATCAACCCAACGATTGAAAGAAGTTGTTATATTGGATTGATAAAGGATTCTGTTTGAGGACACACGTCAGTGTCTGTTTTTAGAGAAAAAAGTTGTTGCAAGACAGGCTACTACAAGAGTTGTTATACGATAACATGAAATGCTTCTGCTCTCCCTCAGTATGCCTGTCGACATATTGCTCCCCTTAAGAGAGGTGAGTTTTTCATTGGCTTTGATATGACAGATAGTGGTGCAAAACCACAGAAGGAAGTGGGAAACTAATTACCAATGACTGGGATTTCAGCGTACCACCCCCTTACCAGCTTTTCAATATTTGTCACAACAGTTTGTGCAGTCAAACAACAGGCTTCAGGGAAATACTAGTGGAGTCTGGAGAGGACACATGGTATTACAAATTCATGTGTGTGTGTGTTTACTCGTCTTAGTGCATGTGACCTGCAGCAGGATGCATGATCTCTCCACATTCATATTAGAGTTGTGCAGAGTAAAACAGGTGGCACAGCAGCAGTAGCCTGATTATTTGTTATTTTACACATGATTGCAATTGAATGTGCAGAAGATGTAATAAAACATTTGGTTTATATTTCTCTTCCTGTGTACTTTGTTGTTTTTTTTTATGCGTTATTATTTTCTTTTACACAGAATTTTTTTTTTTTTTTAAAATAAAAAACAATCTTACAAAAAAGTTTGAGTTTTTTTTTTTTTTGACATGATTCATTCATTATCTGTTTATTTTACTCCCTGTTTTAATGAGCAAAGATGTTATGATGAGGATAGGTGAAGGAGTGTCTGCAGTACGACAGGAGGCTACTTAAGGACAAGTATAAAAAAACCCTCTGTTGTCAGAATAATCACTTAATAGTAGTAAACATTATTAATAGTAAGAGTGATGCGTCCATGCTTGTCGAGGTTCTGTCAAAATTTGAGGAATGTGACGGACCCAATTGCAGAATGGAGAAACAGAAGAAATGCAGGAACAAAAGTTCATTCTGAATATCTGTCGCAGTAAATAGACTGAAACAGCAAACTGGACAAAGGAACAAACCAGGAGGATCTGAAAAAGGAAAATGAGAACCAGGGAGTTGAAATACACTGAGGAACTAATAAGGAACAGTTTAAATGAATCAGAAATCAAGTGAGTTGATGAACGGAAAGCAAAATAAACTACAATACACAAGCAACATAAACAGGGAAAACTACTGAAATAAAACAGGGAACAAGAACAAAAGACCACACAAAAACTCCAAACTATGACAATGCTATGTACTGTAAGAGAAAGCTAACACTAGCTTCTCCTTTTAATCTACTTGAACACAGAACTTGAAATAGCAAAACACAACAAAACACATAAATGTGGCCATGTCTCGATCTTGAATTGAAGGTCTGTGGTTAAAGGATTAACAGCCCAAATAAATTGTTCTGTAAAAGACTAAATTATTGCATTATTTTGTTTCTTTATTCTGTATGTAATTCCTGCAGGTGAGTGTGTCATTAATTCAGAAAAGCATGATTCCAGACTGCATACTTTGTGGTCTCTGTATGAGGAATCTGCCTTGGACTCAGTGCGGTGCCTACTAATGCCATTTCAAATACAACAACACAATGTCCCTCAGTCAACTTAATAAAACCAAGTAAAGCATTTAAAGTGAAAAGGGGATTTTTATTCAATACACATTTTAGCACATATACTTCCATCCCATACATCTATTGCACAACCATACACATAATACCCACACCCAAAAATACTGAAAATGCATAAATAACTCCTTAAGAAATCACAACACAGCATGGCTCTGCTGCAGTCTCTGGTAGTGTTATTTAAGTCTGATCGAAGATGACAAAAATAATTCAATTCAAGTTTTATTTGTACAGCACATTTAACACAACCTGCTTTGACCAAAGTGTTGACCAGAGTTAAAATAATTCCAATAACATCAATAAGTACAATCTTTTGGTAGTCCATGAGAGAAATTCCTTTTGGGACAACAAGTACATAATAAAAACACAGTGAAACACAAACAAAAGAAAAATCTGTAAACATGTAAATAGAAACAACCAGGATATTTAGTTATGGTTTGAAATGCCTGGAGAAGTTGTGGGTTTCTAGACTGGACTTTCACTGATCCAGGGAGTGTGAGGCCCTAACAGAGAGAGGAAGGTTGTTCCATGGGCTTCCACTGAAAAGGATTTATCTCTTCTAGTTTTGATCCTGGTTTTACTGGCAACAGGAGCAGATCTGCAGACCTTAGGGCTCTCGACTGGGCACAGAGCTGCAAAAGACCAGTTCTCAGCTCAATAATTCTCCTTTTAAATGAGGAAGAATAAATTTGTTTTGTTTTGTTTTGTTTTGTTTTTTTATTATTATTTTCTTAATTAAGAAAAGCTGAACAGAAAATATTTTCAGTACAGTAACCTTATTGAGAACAGAAAGGGCTTTGCTGGCTTGTTTATTTTTCAAGTGACTTCAACACACTTCATCTTCCACTTACTTCTTCTGTTCTCCTGAATGATTTAGTTGTTGTTGTTGTTATTAAGGCTGAGCAATGGCATTCATTTTCTGATATTGTTGACTTAAATGTTGATTTAAAGAAATTAAGTGTGTTTATAAATTATTTGTAGATCTTTTTCTTTTCCAAAGAATTTGCTTGGAATTAGTAATTTTTTTCTGGCAAATGTTGCGTGTCATTTGTATTCATTTTCAGCTTTGTATGTATCCTTTATATTATTAATAAGGCACACACGTGACATAAAATGTTTAAATGTGAAAGCCAGCATGACTTGGATGTTATTTATTGCCTATTTTCTGAAAGGTGGCTGTGTTTTGTTTTTTTTTTTCTTGGAGAAATAAGACCATCTGAAGCAGGATAGATTTAGAAAACTTTTGACAGCTTGTGTAACTCTAAACATACTTAATTACTGAAAAACACGTGCGTGTCACCAAACACTTTGCAACTATCTAAAAGAAAACTGCAAAAGGATTGTGTGCATTTTCTTCCATGTGTCAGTTTCACAACATGCAGCCACATGAGATATTCTGTAACAGATGGAGCAAAAACAAACATCAGGTCTTTTTGTGCAATTATGCAGAAGGGAAATATCCACATGTGGAAATTACTGCAAACAATCATCAACAAACAGACGGCCCACCTTGACTCATTCCTAATTATCAAACTGACATATTCACATATCTGTAGTTTGATAGACTTCCTTTATGTCCGCTGCTGCTCGTTCAGTAAAGCATTGTTTCTTTGTTTGCAAACAACACAGACACAGATCCTCTAATGCATGCGCACACAACACACACAAGTTGTCTCATTGTATCTTGGCGGTAATGAAACCCTAACTGATCAATACTGAAAGACAGTCCGGTCAAGCAGCAATTCAACCACTACAGCAAACAAATAGCCTGGCTGACCAGTTCACCTCCGGCAGTTGAGAGCTACATCTCAAAGCAGCATTAGCCAGTGTTGCTAATGAGCTATTACAGCACTGACCTTCGGGACAAACTCATTACCTGGTGACAATAGACGGCAGACACAAGCTAGATTCATTATCATATTTATCAGCACCGCCTTTATTGCAACTTACTTGGGTTGCTGGTGTAGATGCAAGTGTGTGTTTGTGGCTGATAGTGCTACATGTAATTTGGAAACCATTACAATACTGTAAAAAAAGAGAACATCTTAGAGTGTGTGTGAAAGCTCTGAACATCTCGGGTATAATTATCTAATATTTTATCTTCTATAAAGGAAAGGTCTGTCAGTTCAACGAACATACAGACAAGTCTATTTTGCCCCTCAGTATCTTTCAGACTTCATATTCCTCGCAGAATGGACCTCTGGCTTTAAATCAAGTGAAAAGGCTCATTACAAGCTAGTCTCAGTTTGCTCACATGAGTTTAAAGATGGACGGCCACTTCAGGGCTTTGCAGCTGTCCCATCTGTTCAGTGAAATCCATCAATTGCCCATCTTTCAATGTCCTCATCTCCTTATACTTGTTGAGCTGCAGTGAAAAGTTTACAAACTTTAGCTTTTCCAATTCCATGGAGGAGTTCTATGGAGAGGGGGATGTGGAAAGCTAACAAAGATGAATGGAGACGATGTAGAAATAAAGGGAAAAGGAGTGAGTTACAGTGAGTTTGAGATTACAAAGCTGTGGTTCTCACAAAATAATTTAGATGAAGGAAATGATGACAAAGTCTGCAGCAGCAGCTCCTTGTACTGCTCCACATGGCGAGTGATTGGTTGCTGTTGCAAGTGGATCTAAAACATCCAGAACCGACACACCACATGCTGTCAGTTATATTTTCAGCTGCAGGGTAATTACCATAGTCTACACTGCAATATAGTATGCTAAGATGACCAGTTAAGGTAAAAAAGATATAAGTAAGCAAATTGTAGGTCTGTGACAGAATGCCAATCTTTTACTCTCTCTAATACTTAGACCTTATGGCTTTTGCATGTGTTGTGGTGTGCAGAATCTCCAAAGCAACTCCTGAAATACTGAGCTGGGATGAAATATGTTTTCATCATTACCAGGTGATTAAAAGTTATTTGTATTTAACAGTCTGGTGTTGAGATAAGAAAAGATGAGGACAAAAGAAAAAGTAGCATATAAGAGTGTCTGGAAGAATGATCTTAAGGGCTGAAGTCCTGCAAAGATATTTTCACTGTAACCATCTACTGTACTGAACCATCTACCCTCTACTGAAGGGTGTCAGTCAAGATACAAAAAAATTTGCTTTACTTTTTGCATTTTAGTTTGCATTTAGTTTCGTAGTTTTAGTTTTTTCTTAAAGGTCTTATTTGCATGTTCCACCCTTCTCTGTCTGTGGTACTCACTGCCCCCCTTATTAAAAAATTATCCAGACTCACGATTAAAATTTATCCAGATCCACTATTTGAAGCAGTATGAGAGCATCTTGACAGAGAACAAAATGCAAACAGCTTCCAAAGAAAAAATCAGAAATGTCCTTCACAAAGCTTAGAGAACTATACCTGAAGACTACTTAAAGAATTTATAAGAAAGTTTCCTAAGAAAATTGACATTGTGTTAAAGAGCAACTTTCAAGGTATAACTGCAAAAAAATCTGTTCATATCTTAAATACTGGATTTTTTTTTAAAGCACAGATAAACTATTTATGTAGTCCATGCAGAGTATGCAGGTATCCTTGAGATCTTGTTGCCATGCAAAGGCATATGTTTGACTGAGTTATTATCTGTTACAGTCATTTAAAACTGTAATTTTCTCTTGCTCACTACTAGAAGAACCAGACGTCTTTAATCAGGAAAGCAGTAGGACATGTAATTTTAAATGGGATATGAGATTAGAAAAATTAATTGTCCATCAAACTATTTTAAGTATTTGTAGAAGCAGAAGTCGTCACAGCTTGAAGTGTCATCCAGGTCAAAAATTATATGGTGATGTTTTATTCATAAAAAAAGAAAAAGGGAACAGAACTTACAGTGACAAATAACCTCTCTAAAAGAAAACAGGGGGAAAACTGTTGCAAAACCATGCATGTCCAGTTAATGTAGATGTAAAATGTAATAAAAACAGTAGACTTGGAGTAGTGTGGAAGAAATTAAATGCAGGATGGAAAAGAGGAAGGTACAAAGGAAAGGGGGATGACAAGAAAATGTGCAGAGGAAGAAAAAGTGATTAAGATTAACAGGGGAAGTAGTAATAATAAGGAGCAGATGGAAGGGAGGGATGAAAATCAACAAAGTCAAAAAGGAGGCAGGAAGGAAAGACAGATATGGTCTGTAAACAAAGTTGGAAGGAGGGATGAAAAGAGGAAGCAACTGGCAATGAGAGGGAAGGAGGGAAAGAGTTTAAAAAGGAAGAGTGGGGGGGGGGGGGGGGGGGGGGGGGTAATGGCTGAAGAGGAAGAAGAGAGAGGTGTAGGTAACATTGAGCAGCCAGGAAGGAGGGTTGGATGAAGATGAGGGATGGCTGGAAAAAAGAGAGGGATGAGGAGAAGGAGGCCGTGACGGGGAGCCATTAATAATTTATGATAGCCTCAGCTTTTCAAAGCAACCCAGTGGTCCCGCTCCCTGCTTTCCCCTGACGTTTAATTTGTCTGAAAATCAGCGAGTGTGGAGCCTGATTATCGTCTCCGTCTGCCGACGACTCTGCTTCAATCTCTCTGACACTGAGGTGAGATCACAAGCTGTTCAGAACACAAATGTCAACCGAAAGCCCTTTAAGTTGAAACATTCCTTGTCTAAAAGCTGCAAATTTACAGACACAAGGAATCTCTGAGTAATGCATCTTTGAGACGCTCAGAATTCCTTAAAATGACTATTTCAGTCAAAGCTTTCCTATTTTTTCTTCCATTGAAGTTGCTTGAAAGTCCCGTTATGGGTAAACTTTTACAAGCTTTGTGAAGAGTCCAACAGCTGCTCAGTCAAGCAGGTTTTCCTTCTTCATTGTGATATAGGAGGCACAGAATGGGACTTTTTTTGTTTGTTTGCTTGTGCGTTTGTTTGTTTTGACTGAATAAACTGTTTGTTTTAAAGACATGACAGTCTGAATAAGCCACATGTCAGTATAGAGATCTATCTATCCATCTATCCTTCATATGAAATACAGTCTATGTTGTGCATGTATATGTACTGCCACCTGGTGGTGACATTGTATCACAGCAATGGATCTCAGTGCAGTCACACATGCAGAAATAAAATCTATTCATTTTAAATACGAGATAGATTATGAAATTAGATGTTGAGCCACTTACATCTTCTTGGGTGATCTGGTTCTTGGTTCAAAAAGAAAAAAAAAAAAAAGAGAAATAAGACATTTATGAAATGGAACCGTAGGCATAAGCTGCGTAAAGATTCATGCATATAGTCAGAAGCACATGTGGCCACTTAAAACATACATTAAATTTTATATTGACAGTGGGTGTAGAGAGGTCATAATGCTTGCCAGCCAGACCTTGTCTGCATATATCATAGCTATGTAAGAAAGTTTCTCCTCTTGAAGGCCTGATGTGAGCAGTTTGTGGGATTAAAAGGTATTAAAAAGGACATGCTCTGATCACTTCAAATGTCAGCACATACAAAGTTAATATATTTGTAAAATAGCTGAATATATGGTGACCCTGATAATTATAAACTTGGTGTTTTTATGTACATATTTCTGGTTTTAACACATACTATATAATGGTGGTTGTAATATAGGACAAATTTTTTTTATCTTTGCCTGTGCAATGATCACAGATATTGATATTCTGACTTCCTCTCCTTTTTTTTTTTATGTCTCATAACTTTAGCAATAAGGTGGCCTCCTTGAGCTGCCACCTTATCGTGGTGGAGGGTTTTGTGTGTCCTGAAGATCCTAGCAGCTATGTTGTCAGGGGTTTATGTCCCTAGTAGGGTCACCCATGGCAAATAGTCTGGTCCCTCCCCTAGACACCTAAGTGCAGTTCAAAGACTCCTATGATGACAATGACCATGGGCGGAAATGTTCCCTTGTCTGGACCCAGGTCACCGGGCCCCCCCCGGAGCCAGTGCTCTGTCAATACTGTGTACAGTGGAGATGGGGAGCTGTTCAGGGGTGGACTCTCCTATCTCTGGGGCTGAAGTTGCTGAGTTAAAACACTGGGTACAAAGCTCCTTGGTGGCAAGGCCCTGGGGGTGGATGAGATCTGCCTGGAGTTCCTTAAGGCTCTGGATGCTGTGGGGTTGTCCAGCATTGCATGACAACTCAGAAAATGGGACCCAAAAGAATCAGAAAACCTCAGGATTGGGTTCAAGATTTTATTTACAATAGCTGGAGTCTGAAACACAGAAAGTTGATTCCAGCTGAAGAATCTTCCTGTAAGGTTTTCCCAAACTGGGTGTGGCTGAAGACGATAGGGGAGGTTAGTTGAGTGGCACACAGACTGAGACTCCAGGAAGAATTAAAGTCAAAGAGGAACAAACACAATCTCCTCACCAGAGACGAAGATGGGTTGTCCAGAATCCAAATCCAAGAAACGGTCCAAGGTCCAATTTACCAGGAAGACTCACGAGGAGAAGGAAATAGGGTGGGGCAGGCAAGTACTCGGGACTAAGGAGAAAGGTAAGGAATCCAGGGAGAGCAGGTGCTTGATAGTAGAGGCTGGAGATGAACAGAGAAACTCTGACAATCTGGCAATCAGCAGTCCTGAGCTTGCTGCTCAAGTAGGGAGAAGCACAGGTGGAATGCATCAGCAAATCAGCCCAGAGGGTGCCTTCAGGTACTGCTGGGAAAAAAACATGACACACTGGGGACACTGCCTCTGAACTAGCAGACTGGGGTGGTGGTCCTCCTTTTTAAGAAGGGGGACCGGAGAGTGTGTTCCAATTAAATGGGAATTACACTCCTCAGCCTCCCCGGTAAGGTCTGTTCAGGGGTCCTGGAGAGGAGTGTCCATCGGATAGTCAAATCTCAGATTGAGGAGGAGCAGTGTGGTTTTCGTCCTGGTCACAGAACTGTGGACCAGCTCTATACTCTCTTTGGGGTCCTGGAGGGAGCATGGGAGTTTTCCTAACCAGTCTACGTGTGCTTTGTGGACCTGGAGAAGGCGTTCGACCGTTTCCCCCTGGGGGCTCCTGTGGGGGTTACTCTGGGAGTATAGGGTATCCCCTTGTATGAGCTGTCCGGTCCCTGTACGACAGGTGTCAGAGCTTGGTCTCTATTGCCGGTAGGAAGTCGAAATCGTTTCCAGTGAGGGTTGGACTCCACCAAGGCTGCCTTTTATCACCGATTCTGTTCATAACTTATATGGACAGAATTTCTAGGCGCAGCTGAGGTGTTGAGGGGATCCGGTTTGATGGCCTCAGGACTGGGTCTCTGCTTTTTGCGGATGACGTGGTCCTGTTGGCTTCATCTGGCCGTGACGTCCACCTCTCACTTGAGCGATTTGCAACCGAGTGTGAAGTGGCTGGGATGAGAATCAGCACCTCCAAATCTGAGACCATGGTCCTCAGCCGGAATAGGTTGGATTGCCCTTTCTGGGTCAGGAGTCAGGTCCTGCCTCAAGTGGAGGAGTTTTAATATTTCGAGGCGTGCCAGTCTGTTGTGGTGAAGAAGGAGCTGAGCCTAAAGGCGAAGCTCTCAATTTACCTCAATCTATGTTCCTACCCTCACCCATGGTCATGAGCTGTGGGTCATGAATGAAAGATTGAGATCTCTTATACAGGCGGCTAACATGAGTTTCCTCTGCAGGGTGGTTGAGCTCTCCTTTAGAGATAGGGTGAGGAGCTTGGTCATCTGGGAGGGGCTCAGAGTAGAGCCGCTGCTCCTTCGCATCGAGAGGAACCAGTTTAGGTGGCTCAGGCATCTGGTCAGGATGCCTCCTGGACGTCTCCCTGGTGAGGTGTTCCGGGCACAACCAGAAGCACATGAGGAGGAGACCTCTGGGGAGACCCAGGACATGCTGGAGGGATTATATCTCTCAGCTGGCCTGGAAACGCCTTGGGATCCCCCCTGCAGAGTTGGCAAATGTGGCTGGGGAGAGGGAAGTCAGGGATTCCATGCTTAGGCTGCTGCCCCCACAACCCGACCCCGGAAAAGCGGTAGAAGATGGATAGATAGATGGATGATCTCTTAACTTTGACAGTACAAGCTTTTGATTTTCATCCTTTGTTAAAACTGAAGAATCGCTCCACTAACCAGACAAGCAAGAGGTCTAAGACAAGTATATGTTCTTCCTACAGGTCACTGCAGGGTAAGAACATTTGCTTGTTAAACCCCTTTTAATAAAGTTCAGCTTGTAGGTGTCAAAAGGTCACTTTTTCCAGTCTTACTACAGGTGAATTTGTGAATCTAAATAAAACCAAATCAAATCAAACTTTATTTATAAACCATTTTTCCTACAATAAAATGTGACATAAAGCACTACAAAGAATAATCCATCAGCCTCCCCCTTCCCACACACACAAACACACACCCAACACCATTTCCAACACCCATCTTAATCATCATACATTAATCGAGTTATATGTTCCTGAGCAAAGAGGAGCCCAGTAAGGAATCTATCACAGAGGTCTGCCCCAGGAGTCGACCAGACCACAGCGACTAGGGCACCACCACGGGCACGGGTCAAAAGACCAATGACATGAAAGGCGCCCCTGTAGCCATGGTCAACATGAGACCCGGCACAGAGCATAATATTGATGGGTAAGTGTCCTGACTTCAGGAAGGATTAGAAGACCAGCACCAGAGGATTTCAGGCTGCGTGAGGGTAAAAGAAGACCCCAATGAGAAGAAGGCCTAAAATTGCTCAGACATTTATAAACTAGTAAAAGAACCTTCAAATTGATCCTGAAACACACAGGAAGTCAATGCTTACAACTAAACATTTAAGACATAAAAACAATGCTTTACTGTGAAAAAGAGAAGTTTTGTCGTATTTTTCATATCACTGTGTTTCAAATGAGCATGCAGTCTCTGTGGTATGTCTTGTCTTTCCTCACAGAAAAGGACAAATATCTTGTGTTCTCTCCAAATTGGTTTCATTGTATTCAAAAGGTAAAGGAGATTTCTTTCTGAAGCTTTTGAGATGAGGGGCTCTTCATCCTCATACAGCTGTGACAGAGACTTTCTGGTAGCTCCTGGAAACAATCATGGGGCTGTTGCTGTGTCTCAGCGTAGCCACCAGCAGTTTAGTGCCAGGAGAAGTGGCCATGATGGACACCCCCATCTCTATCTTTTGACCTGGTTGCAGGAAGACCAGCCTGGGGGAAAACAAAGAACAGAAACTCAGAAACTGCTGCCTTTTTAAAGACTAAAACTCACTTTCAGCATTTATATAAAGCTGAAACACACCAAACCCTTTGACAGTTTTTATTAAAACAAGAACTTTTCTTGTTGATTTCAACATAATGACCTTATTGACGATCACAAGACATAAAAAGAAAACAGGCATGACTGTGACATAGGAGTCCCTGCAGGTTCCCATCATCTTTAAAAGGTATATACAGATTACATGGAATGCCTCACATGCAGCAAGATAACACAAAACTACTGGCAAACTGTCTAAAGAGATTTAAAAATCCTGCATTTTATTTAACTATTTTGGAAAAGTGGTTGATCCGAAATCCATTAAAAGTCATAAAAAGTAAAAATTTTCTGTATAATTAAAAAAAAAAAATCCTTCAGGTTTCATAAAAAGTTGTGTTTTTATATTGTGCTGCCAAAAGACAAGAACAAGTGACAGATACAGGCACAAAGCTGCTCTAGCGGTAAACAGCAGACAACTCTGTCATATTCCAGAAAAAACATTTTAATTCATTCCTGGAACACAACATCCTGCTCTGAGTAATTTCAAGTTTTATTAGATTCAGTCTGAAATATCTATCTATATCTATCTGCTGTCATTTAAAAAATAAAATTGGAAGACTAAATATCCAAAGCATTCAGCTTTTCCAAAAACAAATGTCCAAATTAAGATGTTTTTACCAATGTGCAGAAAAAGCAGACAAGATTGTTAAACATATTCACTGTAATTCCATAACTTATGGGCCATGGTGGCTTGGTCAAGGCTACAAGGCTTGACAAAATAATTTGGATGTAAAAACATCCTCTTGCATCAACACACCTGACAGCATTCCAAACAGCATTCATAAGAAAAGCAAAACACCAACCTTTCTTTTTCCCAGGTCGGACAGAAGACATGCATGACACTTCTGGAATGTAATCACGAACCGGACTGTATCTTTTATTGTCTGTTTTATTACTATTTATCTCTGGAGTCATGCAAGCAAATATTCATTTAGGTGGATGATTTCTTGTGCTTCTTGATGCTGTAAAAAAGAAAAAAAAAATCACTCACCTGACTTCCTGTTTCTCCTGCATCAAGCCAGATCCCTCCACAGTCAGGACGGCGCCCATTAGAGTTTTAGTCAGCTCATTGGTGAAAGTCACCTGGACAGCATGTTCCTTCCTCACCTGGATGATGTCCCCGCCTTCGATCTGCAGAGCAGTCATATGATCTCACACAAAATGCAAACTGATTGATAGCTTTAACTGATCATGAATACAGATTTTAACGTCCACATTGTGCAGAACAAATATCAAACTGCAGGTCATGAACAGAAAGGAAAATTAAAGATAGTTGTGTTGTGGATGCACAGAGGTAAATTAAAACTGTGTTTAAGAAATCAATTAATGTAAAACAGCATGAGTTTTATAGGAAGTTAAGCTGAAAACTTTCTGTATTTTCATTCAGTTTCACATGAAATGTTAAATCCAGTTAACTTTAGTGCCATGGTTGATTTGGTTTTTGTTGGGAAAAAAAAATCCAAACATACAAGCTGATAATATTGGAATTCATTATCTTGAATGTTTACTAAGAATACGGTCATTTCCCCGTTAAAGCATTAAGGGAATAAAAATGTTGCTTTTGGCAATTTTATACATCAATCTGAGGATGCTCTCCTCTTTTATTTTCTTTCCTCAGAAAGTTAGAAATATGTTTGTGGAAACTGAGACACAAGTTAGGATTATGTATGTTTTTTTTGTTTGTTTTAGTCAGCCAATAGCCTTTACAATCACTGAGCTTTATCTGAACGGCACCAAATTATGAGCAGTAAGAAAAATCAAACTAACATTGCTGGAAATTATTTAGATAATTGAGAGAGATACCAACTAAATGCTATAATACTAAAATAAATAAAAAGCATACACACCTTTCTGTATGATATATGCGTAGCAGCCCAGTAAACATTAGACAGCACACAGACAAAAACAAATTAAACTAATCTGCTCTATATAATATCAGCTTGGGTTGTTGCATTGTATCAATTCAAATTATTTAAAAGAAAGAAATGTCAATACTGAGTTCATCCTTATGTGACTTGACTTCCTCTAAAGAAATCATGACATTGGAACTTCTGTATTTTACCACTCATGTTCATTGTAATTTGATCACCAAAAGAAAAGAAGACAAACAGAGGTTGCATTAGTTGGTGATTAGTTTTCTACTGATATTGCAATATTATTGTTATTGTCCATCCATTGTCCATCAAGAGAACCCTGATATGTATGTGAAAGTGGGATTTATCGTTGTTTCCAGTTCTATGGTGTATACTGAATATCGAATGGGGTGTCAAGGGCTTCCAGCTCTTCAAACCGCATCAACAAACATCTAATAAAATAGGTAAGAGGCAGATAAGAGCTGGATAGATGAAGATTAATGGTGTAACAGACATGAGACTTTCTGACAGACGAATGAGCAGAATTTGTATTTTCAGCTCTAAAGGAAATATTTATGCTAAATTTATTCTAAATGAGGATTTTAAAAAAGATCCTGTTGTTTAGTCATATTTAGATGTAAAAAATAGAATTTGAACAATGACTAAGAAGAATACGGAAGGAGGAAAATACTAAATAATTCATTTGAAACACTGTGAGAGCTGAAGAGGATGAAAATTGCTGTACCTCCATGGTTATAGGTGGCGTGCTTATACTAAACTCTTTTGCAGCCATGACTCTTTCTCTGGTACGCGTGTCTTTTATCACAACCGCCATGTTCACCATGCCGTCACCTGCCAGGATGGACTCGTACTCAGAGTAAGGAATGCTGTGGTGGAGTGTCAGCACTGCATATATCATAGGGATGTAAAACAGACATCCAGAGCACATTAATCATGTATAATGTAAAAGTAAATGTCATTGTGTTTCAACATTGCTGCAACAAGGACTGCATGTTTGTAATACAGTCAAACTGGGTAATCCCTGTTACACTACTGCATGCGAATCATGAGTCTGTATTTCACCTTCCCAAGGCTTGATGTGCATCTCTTTGTGTGTTTTCCAGAAGCTCTCCTGTGGATTTCTGTTGTACTCTTTCAGCTGAGCGTTGACATGCTCCATCAGAGCTCTGGTGTTGCTTGACTGGTTTGTGACTGTCACACACATCCGGATGCTCTCACCCAGTAATGGCACTCCATCTATGTTTAGGGACACCTCCAGACGGGGTGCCATTCCTCCTGGAGATAAAAGGTACATTTTTTTTTTATAGATATGAAATTTACTTGCTGTCTTTACTAGTTTATTTATTGTCTACCAACAGGAAGGTTAGAGGATCAATTCTGGCTTCCCTTGATTACCTGTCTTAGTGTCGTTGGACGAGATACTGAACCGCTCATTGCCTGCTAACTCTAACCAAAGTTAGCAATGATCCTGCTCAACACTAATAAGTTATCTCTATTGACTGGCCACTAACTTCTGCCTTATCTCAGCCATCTCATACATTATTTTTCTTGGGCACGCCACTGGTTCAAATCTCACTTTACTTTCCACTCCCTGTTTACTTTTGCTTTCAGTAAATAGACACCTGATACTAATTTTACCAGGTAATAAATGTGTAACTGGAACAAAAAGATACTCAAATACAGCTGCAACCAAAACTTTGAACACACTTTCATAAAACTAAAGGGTGTTCAAACATAACACATTCGTAGTGCACATGACCATATTGCTTATTAAATGTCAGAGGTGTGTATGACCACAGGCTACTCTGAGATTATGTGGTTTGTAAGAACATAAAATTTTTTTTTTTTTTAAAAAGAAAGTGATACCACCACTGCAGCTGAAACTTGCTACCAACTTCAATCACCAAATGGAATTAAGAGGTTTTGACTCTATTCTACAGTCAATTAGCAGATGCTTTTTATCCAGCCCAATAGGCACATCAGGGGGAAACTTAGGGTTAAGTGTCTTTCCCAAGGACACTTCAGCACATATGAAAAAGGGAAACCTAGAACCGATTGGCCAACATTCCAGCTGAAAGACAACTGCTTTTCTCCTGATCTACAGTCGCCCCTTTCAGATGGATCTACTTCAATGAAATGATGCACTAAAAACATGTAAACTGTAGATGTACTGTTTTTAACAGCTTTTAGTAATAGAATAAAAGTACATAAATAGAAATCATAGCCCATAATAAGGAACATTTGTAAAATTAAAGATTTCCTTCTATAAAAAAAAAGAAAAAAAAGAAGCAGAATCGTAAAAAAAAACTGTTTATAGACCTAAAATGCTGAATTGGCGTGAACTTATTTCTAAAAGGCATGGAGATATTGTAAATTGTACAGGCCAGAACACAGTGGTTAATTAAAATGAAATTAAGCTTACCTACTCCATCCTCTGCTCTACGGGATAAGTCAAAGGATGAGAAGCCCCGTGTTGAAAACGCTTCTGAGAAATTGCCGAGACAAGAACATGAAAACGACTAAAGGATTCCCAGATCATAGTAAATCCATTAATATGTTGTTGGTATAAGAAAACATAAGAAAGCAAAAGATCTGAAATACCATGTGGTTCCACTTTGTATGAGAACTGTTTGTTACCTATCTGTTTGCTCATAGAGATCGCTTGCAGTTCTTTAAAAAAGGAATAAAAACAGGGACAAAGACATCACACTAGTTGAGAACAATGAGAAAGAGTCTTGTTGAAACAAGCTTAAAGGTCAAGTATGTAAGATTTTCAACATTTTCTAAATAAATTAACTAATAAAATAACTACAATCATAATTAGATAGTTTTTTGAACATGTAGGTTCCAGTCTGTCCGTATTTGATGCGTTATTAAATTACAAGTTTAATTAAGGACAAATGACAAAAAGCACTTTTTTTTTTTACTGGTAGGCAAACATTTAAGAAGGGTCTTTGTCATTAATTAAACTTGTAATTTAAAAACACATCAAATATGGACAGACTGGAACCTACATGTTCAAAAAACTATCTAATTATGATTGTAGTTATTTTATTAGTTAATTTATTTAGAAAATGTTGAAAATCTTACATACTCCACCTTTAAATCTGCCAATGAACAAAATGACTATATTTTAAAGATTTTGAACAGATAGATGATTCTTACTTTTTATGCCCTTATAAGTCCGAGTCAGATTCTCTGGCTTATCTGAGCCGACGCTTTTGGTACAAATCAGCTGTCCCACCTGCTCAGTGTGCACTGCTCTCCCCACAACCAGTCCATTTTTCACAATCAGCTGAATAACATCAGCATCAACAGAGGCATAGAGGAATGGGGTGTCGTATTGTGCACCAAAGCAATGCTGCCGGATGGCTGCTACTGGGCAAGGACCACAGCGGAATATCCCTAAGAAAATTAATAATAGTTTGTCTTTTGTTTTTGTCTTCTAATTTGGTACCATAATTGTTACAGGATTCATTCATTATACTCTAAAAGTAAACTCTCGTGTCCTGTTATAATTAGGTACATCTTGTTCAGTGTTTTAATATTTGTTTCAAATCTTTGATAATGTAAAATTAAAAGTTTATGAAAACTGAATAAGCATCATAATGTGGCCTACTTTAGGCAGAAACCCACCTGCACTTCTCTCCTGGGGTGTTGGGTCCACTACTTGCCAGCCATCAAACTCTGCACTTAGGTCTGATCTCCTCATCCAGCACTCCAGCCACACATGGAAGTTCCTGCAATACGTCAAACTATGCTTTGGTGCAAAACTCACTCTTTATGGGCAGAAATGCATAGACTGATAGATATGGAAACACATGCTGTATTCCTGACTTCCAGTCATTCAGACCAGTACGCTTCCAAATTAGTTTAATCTTACAAAAAGAAGAAAAAGCAACAAGACATTTTTTAACACACTTGAAGAGGATTACTAATAAATTTATGGATAAATGTCTGTCTATCATCAAGATCATAGACATCCTATATACATAGACGCCTCATTGTGCGCTGGAAAGTGAACCAGCGTTGTCGCCATATTAGATGGGTCTCCAGTTTTGAGTCTTGCTGCAGAATCAATGTAGTTTCCCTCCATAACTGTTTTCTGTGGATCAACGCTTATATATTACACACAAACAAAACACTTTTCTTCATCGTTGGTGTATAAATAATGTGTATACAGTGAATAATCTACTAAATGCAAATAATAAATCTTACCCCTTTGAGGTGTTTGTGGAAAATATGATGTTGATGCTTCACAAAGAGAGTTTTATATGGTCTCTTAATCACCTCCACCAAGGGGGTTATGTTTTTATTGTTTTTATCGGTTTGTCTATTTGTTTTCAAGATAACATAAAAAGTTATGGATGGATTTTCATCAAAGTTTCAGGACTTGTTGGAAATATGAAAAGGAAGAAGTGATTTAATTTTGGTGGTGATCCAGATCATTGTTTGGATCCAGGAAATTTTTAAAGGCCTTGGTGGAGGTCTGCGCTGTCCGAGTGTTTTTCTAGGTAACTTTTGAATTGCACAATTTTTATACAATACTTTATTTTCAGACTTTGTACAGCTGTAACTCTATATTGATGAATTAATAAATGTAAAAAAAAAAGAGAGAGTCAACCGTAGTCAAGAGAAAGCCAGCAACTATTCCTGTATTTTGCTCAGCATAAGGTTGCAAAAACCGGCGAAATATTGAAAGCAGATAGAGTGGAATACATTTCACAAGGTTGAATAATAATTTGTCAATTGACCAGATAAAAATAGATATATAAATCCAAATTCATCAATAAACAATCAAGCATTTTAGTATCAAATTCATTTCTACATTTATTAATATTGTAGCTACCTTTTGTCTCTGTTAGATAGCATTATTAAAAATATTTTAGCACGTAATTTTTCATGTTTGACGGTGACCTGTATCATAACAATATATCTCTCCTTTGTAACAAACCAAACTGTGAGAAAAATCTTGTAAAAATTGGTAAAGTTATTGTTGTGGTTGGGCCTACACCTTACAAATAAAGGCATAGGAGGCGCATGGGAGGCCAATCCAAGATGGTGGCATAACGAGAGGTCAGCTCGTATAGGCAGTGTGATACTGTGTGGTGTCTATGTGTGTATGATGTCTATGATCAAGATGTCCAGACAGTTTATTTATATTTATGGTAAAAGAGCACATAGCACCTACCAAATGTTGTCCTGTGATAGGTTGAGCTTCTCCCCTATGCTTGTGTAATACTCCTCAATTGTGGTGTTGGCATCACTGTCATGGGCTGCATTGAAAACTGTCACCACCCTGGATGGAATCCCCAAGACTCTCATCACTGGAAAGGGGAGGGGGTGGAATCAGTCTTTACCAAAAAAAATATATTTTCTTTCAAGGCATCAGGGACTATAGATGGCTTTGATTTACTATTATTTGTCATGATTTTGGGTTTAAACCTGGTGGCTCTACATGACCTTCCTGTTTAAAGAGTGCATGTTCTCACTGTGCATGTAGATTTGTCTTGGCTTGATAATGAACTGACAACCCCTATCGGGTGTAACTTGCATTCTGCCCAAAGTCGGCTGTGCAAGACTCCAATCTCCAAACTATAAATAGTGCCAAGCTAAAATAATAAATATAATAATAATAATCATCATCATCATCATCATAATCATCATAATCATGAACATAATCATTATTAAAAATAACAACTGATGTTAAATATTGACTCATTTACTGATATCCCCTATACCGATTTTGTCCAACTCTTAATTTAAGATACTGATATTAACCAATACCAATATTTTTGGAGCAAGTTGTGACAAACAAAACTATCTGTAAAACTATTAATTAAATCTCTTATATTTTGTAATTTTTAATTTAGTGAAGACTTGTCTGAAGAGTTAAATATATAATATGTGCATATTGTGTAAAAGTCGTGTCCTCAAAAAGTAAAAACAGATACTGTTAATTTTGGCGATTCTATTTTAATGTCAATATTGGCCGATAATATTGGATATATCTCAAATAATAATAATAATAATAATAATAATAATAATAATAATAATAAGAGGAAGAAGTCTTAATTGTTGCTTTTCAAACAGTTTAAAAGGGGACACTTGTCAAAATGAAGGGATCAAAATATGGCATTGTTTATTAAAAGAATAACATAAATGTTTGTTATAAGTTTGACAAGCTGAGGTTGTTTTTAAAAATGCCAGAAACTATTGAATATTTAAGGAAAGATCAATGATGTCTTTAGTATAGTCTACATACTGTCAGTTGTAATGTCAGTTGTCTTGGCTCACTCCATAAGTGTAACAACCTAGCATGAGAATGATACAAAAGGGAACCAGGAAGTTAAATGAAATGAAGCAAAAGGGTGAATAATAAGTCATTTTTTTCAGCTTTATCTGAAGAGATAAATTAGGCTTACTGTCTCATCCTTATCGTTCAGTCTCAGAGCCTCAACTTTTCAGCACAGGATTTGTCTTATCATCATATAAAGAGTCATTTCCATTGCTACATAAAAAGGACTCTAATAGCTTACGGAGAATATAATGAAAAAACACATTTTCTGCATTTAGAATAATGGAGTATTTCTGATCTATTACTACTATCATCAATGTAGTGTGTGGGACAGAATGATAATGGACCTTGCAACAATGTATGTTTCCTTAATGCAAAAATAATGATAATAATAATAGCAAAAATATAACACACTGGCAACCCCAAAAAGATTGTGCATTTGGTTTAATATGCATTTTCCTTATGAAATATTGGAAGTACCTGTGCAGAGCACTGATGCAAAGACCCAACATTGTCCATAGCGTACGGGCCTACACTTTGATGAGACCCACTGTTGAAGGATGTCAGCGCTGCCACTCCAATCTGTTGGCTTCACACCATCTTTGTAGCCGCCATGCCACCTCCCCTCCAGAATTCCTAGATCATCATTATGGTTCACCTTAGACAGAAGGAAGAGCATCCCTCAGCTTTAAGTCTCTACATACTGTTAAAGGGAATTTGTTGATAAATTACAGTCAAATTTTTTTGTTCCCATAACTGTATGCGGATTCAGTTTATAAAGTTAGTGGTCATTTGTTACTTCTATGTTTTGTTTTATTTATTTTTTTTTGTGTGTCTTTTTTTCTTGTTTTTGTTTTTAGATTTCATTATGTTCAAATAAACTT
Source organism: Telmatherina bonti (assembly GCF_933228915.1). NCBI lineage: Eukaryota > Metazoa > Chordata > Actinopteri > Atheriniformes > Telmatherinidae > Telmatherina > Telmatherina bonti. Next base: position 13,615,287 of record NC_136622.1, on the reverse strand, counting down.
TTCAATCTAAAAAAAAAAAAAAAAAAAAAAAAAAAAATTGTGACAAATTTTGTGTTGCCTCTCACCATAGCACAGATAACTCTGCTGAGGTACACAGGATCAGCACGTAGCATGTAGTCTTGGTGGCTATTGTTCATGTGCTGAGGGCTGATCTGCAGGAGTGTCAAACATGCTTCCAGGACTCCAGGCTCATACTGCACACAGAAACAAAAATGTTGCTGTACTGCTTTTCTTATCTGCAGATAAAGTGCATGAATCCACTACAGCTGTGTGTTCTTCTGTGTGCCACAAACCTGACCAAATGACCACAGCTGCTTACTAATATTTGCACAAGTGCCCATGTATACCAGTCCGTAATCACTCTTGACATACTCATCTAAATGGACATTCAGAGGCATGTAGACTGGATCCTCTACAATGACAGAGATGTACAATTAGGTTTATAACAAGATTATAACAAAGTTGTGGCAACAACTTTTATCATGCTCCCACCTTTCAGCCAAGGGTTGCAGAGCAGCACAAACTTCCCAACAGCATAAGTTTTTCTGTGCTGTATGGTGTCTATGTGGACAAGGAGGTCATACAGAGCCACTGAGGATAGAACAGGGGAGCAGACGTAGATGGTGACTGACTGAGAATGCCTCTTATCAGGGTACATGACGGCTGACCATCCGGGGTGGCCAGTCCTCTCTCCATTGAACAGAACTGGGATCCTCTCAAACAGACTGCCTGTGCAAAGAAAACATGACAAGATATTTCTTGCAACCAGAAATTGCAATAAATGAACAATCAATTGCTCCATCCATTTATTTATAAAAAACATTATATGTATGTATGTGTGTATGTGTGTGTACATATATATGTATATATGTATATGTATGCATACATTCCCAGTATTGAGTATCTGATTGCACATATTGCTATAAAAGACACACCTAAATGTCTAAATTCAAAGAAAAATTTTCACAAAGACATGCCTTTCCTTTCAAGGTAACAAACCATCATCATCCTATGCAGGCAATGTGATTTACTGGGTTCAGAGTGAATCTGCCCTTTCACTGCATTCTGTCTTAAAGCGCTTGAAAACCAGTCTGAGAACATATTTGGATGTAATTTGTCACTTCACCCTCAAAGGCAATTTGAAAGTATTAATTTGAAAAATACACTGTTTTTCTCAGACACACGTATGAAGAACTGGGAAGTAAAAACAAAAAAAGTCCTGTGGTTTGACAAATTTGTAATTCTGTTCAGAAATGATGAATGTTGCATTTCTCAGGGTAAAAAAAGATAGATCAAGGCTGTTATGAACAGTACAAAAGCTTGCATGTCTGCGTTGTGGGGGTGCATCAATGGACACAGAAAGTGGGATATTTGCATTAGATCAAGAAAACCACTTATGCTGAATGATGAATGCAGAATTTTGCAACCACACATACTGCATTCTGTATGTACTTTATACTACTTATTCTTATTCTACTTGCAAAAATCACACAGTTTAGATTTTAATTTGTGCATCTTCTTCCCTGATGTTCATACCTAAACAAACGTCCAGGACCATCCGATCAGTGCAGGGATTCCACGACCGGCCGTGCAACAGCAGAGTAAGTTTGAAAGGTTTCCCTCGCCGCACCACCAGGTGCTTGTCGCTTAGCCCCTGGGTTTCATGGGAAATCTGGTTGTCATGGGTCTCAAAGTTCACAATCTTAAGCCTAATGTGGCAGTTGTCAGTGCCTGCAAAAAAGAAGACATGACAGAAATTACACCCAAAGATTGCCAGGGCGGTAAAAAAAAAGAAGTACAAATCTCACACATGAGTAATGATTACGTCAGTCTTTACTTCTTATGTGCACAAGAAAAAAAGTAGAGAAAGCTAATTCCTCCTTTAAGAGGAGATGATACTGATTTGACTATTTGGACCACATAGATATGCGGATAATATGTATTATTTTACTGAATTGATAAATTAGTCAATTATATTGACTTTTTTCTTTACAAATCACATTTATAGTATATAAAATATATTACTACCTCAAAAATACTATTATTCTAATACGAGCAATGAAGAAATTTTTACCACTGATACACAACATTTGTTGATTAAGTAGAAATCTGTCAAATATTCCAAATAATTGAACTGTTTCTTTCTGTTTCGTTGGAGTTTATTTTATTGTTGTTGTTTTTACATTGAAGTCTTTTGGGTTCATTTTGAAAATTAAAATATTTTATGCTTTTCTTCTAATTAATCACTGAAAACTGAACAGATTAACCTTAGTATAGTCTCTTTCACGTAGCTGCTATTTTGAGAATTTTACAAACTAAAATAGACATTGGAGAATGTACATTCATCTGTGATGAAAACAATAATTTAAGACGGGCGAGGCCAGCTGCAAGACATACCAAAGTTCAAAATTCCTTTTTTTTTTTTTTTTTTTTACAAAGGATGGTCATACTTTTTGATGGTATAGTCTGTAATAGAGCAACATACATGGCAGAAACTTTTCTGTTATGATTTATTTTAGGAATATATACATTTCTTTAAGTATGGGATGTGAAAACTTTCCCCACCACTAAACATAACAAAATGTAAAAATAAAAAACAATAACCTAAACTTAATAACCCTCAGATCTTGTAGTTCACTGAGAGTGAAAAGATTATTATTTTAACTGAACTGTTATTTTGTTTTTTGTTTTTTTTTTGTAAATCATCTCGAGATGGTATTGCCGTGATTTGACGCTACATAGATAAAGTTGAAGTTGAAGTTATTAGGTTTAGGTTGAATTAACATTGATTTGCACTCACCACGGTTCTTGTGTAGTGCCTGTTGCTGCATGCTGTCCATGTTCTGACTGCAAGAGTTGCAAGTGACTGAAGGAATGACAAACCTGCTCCACCGTCCCTCATATAAACATTCCCCTCTCTCTCTCTTTTCTTGTGATCGTCCATTCACTTTCTTTTGTTTGTTTCGTTTTTTTTTTTTTAACTCCCACAATGATGTGATGCAAACACCATGTAAATGACACTGCAAGAGTTACACAAGAGTTACCCCCCTCTTGTTACTATTTAGGGTCAGTCCTCTTATTTAAAACAAGTGAATGATCCAAATAACGTATAAAAAAAAAAAACACATATACTATGAGAATAAAGAATGAAGGATGGTGTCATTTTAAGATTTACAAGTAATTTCTCCTCAGCTTTTCCACTCCCAGTCTGACCATTCAGCATATTTGATTGCCATGGTGAATTACTTTAACTAATATCAAAACAGTCTATATATTGCATTTCAAAAGAATAGCAGCTTGCTTGTTTCAAAACTAATGTATATAATGTAGTTACAAGTGATTCAGCTGATCTGGGAAACTTAAGGCATCAAAATTCCAAGTCATTCTGAACACACCTTTTTTCCAAAATACTTGGCACTAATCTTGTTTCAGGTCTCCATGACTGAGCGCTGATAATCTGTCTAGGTAGCTCATATGGTATGCTGATTCATTTACAAAACACTCTCAAAGAGATTGTTGTGATGGTGGATATTCTTAATATTACACAGAGGAGGCCAAGATGCAGCTTGACCAGACTGCAAAGGAGAGCAAAGACAAACAATATGGAACCCAGTGCTCTATAGTTAAAAATGTGGGACATCTGCATTCAACAAATGCTTTTATTCTTCCGTATGAATGCTTGTTAATCATCCATCAGCATCACAATTACTGTAATTATTCATGTTCTTTAGGAAATATTTCTTTCTGGAGACACCTTATGATGTAATAAACCAGCTGACAGTTATTTCAGAGGAATCAATGTCACTGTATCAACAGTAATTTGCATACACGCCCCGTTTCTTTAAGATGTGTCAAATAAACTAACAGATGACACACATGAGAAAGTCTTTTTTGCTTTTAGGTGAACTATCAGTACTGTATCATTTGTAGAGCTTATCTGCACACAGTGGTCCTTCACACTCACTTATTCACTATAGTAACTAAAGATGGGTAAAGTGAGCTGCAACAGCAGCGGTGAATGGAAAAAATCTTATTTTACAAGAATGGGTTGAAGTGTTAAGATCAGGACCAGGATCACAGAACATGGATGGATGGATGGAAAGATGGATAAATAGATATTTATTCATCCCCAAAGGGGAGTCTTATAGCTTAATAAAAATAAAAAACTCACTTTTCCACCTCTCACAATATTAATATTACATATTAAAAACTACTAAATAAATTGAACAGACAGACAATAGATTAAAATCACAATAAAAACAACATTAGAGATGCTTGAAAATAAGACGCCACTGTCCCTAAGATGATGTGTGTACGTGTGAAAGTGTAAGATTCAGGAGGTTTTATTAAACTGTCAGTGAGGATGAAATCTCTCCTGAAACGCTCTGATCTTCAGCGCAGTGAAAGGAGGCGACTGCTGCTTTGCTCCTGAAGACATGCATTAAAATGATTCCTCAAGTAACTTCTGCTTTTGTCTTAATTCTGTTCAGCTGTTTTTCTGCAACATTGTAACTAAATCCAACTCCTGCTAACTCATTGCTAAGAGAAAACTCAGATTTCCTGCATGGTGCCCTGCTGACAAAGAAAGACTCTCTGACATCCATCTGTTTGCTTACCTACATGTCAACTAATTCACTCGCGTCACTGGCCATCACGCCGCATAAAGATCTGTTTGCCAAACATAAAGATACATTTAGATTTTAAAATGTTTTAATTTACTGAATGAAATGAAAGAATGAAATTAAAAAAATAAAAAAAAGTGTCTGTCTGCTCTTGGGTCCATTACTCTGTGTATTGTGACAGATATAAAAGGATTATTAAAGGTAATACAAATTCACATAAATTATTCAACGGAATCTTAAATTGTGGGAATTTTACCCTTAAATAAGACACCATTAGATGGTATTTTTCATTTCATGGAAACAAACAAGTCCAGTCAAAATAGTTCTTTTATTCATGTCAGACAATTTCATATAAATGCGCATACTGGGACCCATTAGAATTTACAAACACAAACCCACTTTTTTTCTTTTTTCCAAAACCAGCATAAAGCAAAACAAAACTGTAAAAAAAAAAAAAAAAAAAAAAAAAAAGTACAAAACTGATTAAGTTTCTAGATAAACCACAGTTTCAATTAATATATATTTGCAGCGAGACTGACAAAAGGCCGATGTCAGTTCGTAGCGTTTGTTTTTATCCCAAAGTGATTTCAGCAGAAAGAGGAAAACAAATTGGCGGTGGGAGGGGATTAACATCTCATAGTGTTATAAAGCCAGAATCCAACACGTTTCTCAAGAAATCAAATAGAAATCTGACTCATTTGTAAAAATTTTAAGCATAATCGATAAAATTAATACCAAATAATTGCTTTTTTTTTTTTTTTTTTTCCTTTTTACATATAGAAGGTGCAAATTTTTTCAAACAAAAACTTCCAACAGATCAAACACAAAATCACCCACAAACCAAGCACTCTCTCACCACAACAGCACACAAAGCTCTGGATTTGAACGCTTTCCGTTTCTTAGCAAGGCACTGAATGAGTCCTGCAGGAAACCAAAAATAACAGTCTATTAACAGGCTAACAACATAAACAGTTCAAGGTTCGCTGCAGCTGAGTCAAAACCAGAAATGAAGGCGGAACTTTTCCCACATTACATGCTCATAAAACTGAGTTTTACTAGCTTTAAAAAGTCCGTTGAAAGGTTTTCTGATATTTATGATGGATGCTGGATTTTAAGGTTTCGATACAGCTGTTGATAAAACAGGACAGTAGCTGAAAGGTTTAAACACATTCAGATAAAATGGCAAAGAAAATACTTTTTGACCACTGACTGAATTGAAAAAATTAAAGAAACTTACTGGTACCCTTTTTTCTTTTCTATAAGACCAATTTAAATAAATATTAAAACAGTCACGACATGCACATATCCACACATTAACACCCAACACTCGAAGAATGGGAAAATGTTAGCTTACATAACTTAAGACAAGAAAAAATAAAAACAAAAAACATGGAAATCGATCAATTTTATGTACAATATCAAATTGCAGGATGATTTTACATTATACGAAATAAAGAAAACCTCTTATGTTGATCTGAACTGAAAGAAAAAAAAACAAATCCATTCAAGCTTTCTCCTCAAAACACAACAGACATATGTGTAGACCAATCCTGATGTGAAAACTGCAGAGAAATGAGCACAAACTGCTCATTCTGAGCCAAAGTAAGATGAACCATCCTTTACCTGATAGTTAACTGATTTAAGGCATGAACATTAACTTTCTGAGCTGATCTGAAGTGCATATATTGAATATCAATTCTTTTAACAAGTCTACAACTTACGCTTAATCCTTCCAAAAGCCGAAGATGCGGCTTAACTTTAATTCACCAATCATGACACTTGAGCCAGTCTGAACACTTCCTGGAAACTCTGAGGGTTTCATGAGGATAAAAGCACAAAATCCTGCTTGGAGTTTGAAGATTTCCGTCTACATGCCGCTGATGAATTTCTCCCGTTTCCCCATGAATGTTTCAAATAAAAACCTAAAAGTTGCCTGTTAAAAAACCGACACTGAAGCCATCTAAAAACACACACATTCGTGTTTGCAGCAAAAAGCTTAAGGACTTTGAGCACCTGAGACGACGGCAAATCGCTTCCTCAACCAATAGAGAACATGATCAGAGCTAGTCTTCACCTGCGAGCAAAAATGTTTTTCCTCCTAAGACAGCCATTATTTGCTGTGACAGCATTTCTATTTTTTTTACATCATCTAATGATTTTAGATCGCTTAATATAAAAACTATCATGGAAAGGTTTATTTATATGGTTATATGTGCTCTTCAAAGCAAAAGTAACCATTTTAGTATCTTCTAAGATTTTTGTTACTATTTCTTTAAAAACCACAAAGATTCAATTCCTCAACAAGTTCATATAATCTAAATTAGTTGCTTTTGTGCATTATTTACTGGGGGGGGGTAGCTGGGAGTCCACCTCGCTGGGGCCTTCAAATTACCAGTTCCTAGAGGACAGCTGTGTTACAGGATCCAGTTTTCCAAGATTCCAGTGTTTTCAATTATTTGGGGGGGGGGGGACCTCTCTCTTTCCACTTGTTGTGCTCAATCCTCATGAAATAAATGTGGTCATGGTCTGACACAGCATCAAACGTTCAAGGAGTTTTCTGAAAGGTTGATTCCTGAATCTAAACGGTTGCTATGTGATGCCAACTTTTTATCCCTCCTTTGCAGAAACTGAGCAGTCTCAGAAAACAGGCTTCAGTTCTGGGATGTGTGTGAATCAATGTTGAGGAAACCAACCGTAAGAGTCCAAAAGCCACACATGCACACAATCACCTCCACTATTCTCTTAGATAAAACATTATTAACAACATCCAAAACCTCACTTGGTACAAAATATCAAAATAAAATTCATATAAATAATTTAAATAGCTATGCTAAAGCTAACACCTTGGTCTAAAATTTGAAAATGGCCACATAGAAGTGCTGATAAGATTCTGTACAATTTGGGGAAATGAAGATTTTTTTGCAGTTGGGTTGGTATTTTTGGGGATCATGACGTTCAACACTTTTCCCAAAACTCACAGTTAAATCATGGCTTTCTGACACAGATTCGTCAATAAAATGTTGGCTTGCAGCGTTCCTTCACAGGTGAAGTCCAAAACTGAGAATCATTTGCGTCCTCTTCTTCTTCTTCTTCTTCTTCAGCTAGCCATCTCCCAAAACATGCGATAAGTCAAAGTCACAATCGAACAGTTCACTGATGCCTTCGTTGTCCTCCAGTCCAAAGTGGTAGTCGTGACTCTGAGGGGGGGAAAGGTTGATGAAACTGTCCAACGTGAGAGGAATGCCCTCTCCGTTCAGGAAGTCCGAGGATGAGAGGGGTGAGAGGTCAAAGTCGGCAATGTCTCCAAGGTTGGAGAAGGGGTCACCTCCCAGGATGGACTCTGCAACAGAAATGACAACATGAAAGACAGTGCCTGACAACAAGGACGTACGTATAGCCTCTGTTGCAAAACTTTGCCTTGGCCGCTTCAAAACTAATTTTTCTTTATGCAATCTTAAGTACTTTTGGACCCATTAGGCCACTTTTCATTGTGCTTCAGTTAAGATTTTTTCTCAGAATTCACTGCCATTGTTTTTCATTTATCATCTCAAACAATGGGCAAACCAGGCCCAAACCATGAATCTACCACCACAGTTCACATTTCCTATGATGACTGAATGCAGGATTGTCTGTTTCACAAACTTAATTGCTCCAATTTGCTCTCATTTGTCAAGCAATGTTTTAGTTTATCAGAACAGAATGAGGCTACCCTGCTAACTTGTTAGGTACAAACATATTGACTTTTTATACCAACACTAGCTATAATGTGACTGCCAAAATTAGTCACTTAGGGGTGATTACAGGACTCTTGTCAGACGCGCTAAATCCAAACAAAGACGGTCAGGAACCTTTGCAGTTCAGGTGTTTATTTACCCTCTTAGTTAAAGATTCACTATTCGATACATTTTTTACTTAGTTTACATAAGTCCAGTTTGCAAATCCTAAGAAATGTGGTCAACAGAAAATATCAGCATCCACCATCACCCTCTCTCTGGACCAAGCAAAACCAAAATCCCAGACACACACACACACACACACACACACACAGACAGCTCTTTTTCAGCAGGACCTGGTCTAATGTGGTTAAGGTTCCCAAAAAATAGTGGAATTGCCTATTTTAAACACACACCAGATGCTAAGTTTAGCAACGTCAGGCTGCGTCGCTAAACATTTGTGAACTCACACTCTACAATGATGTAAAATAACATCAGGCATATTAGTTTTAATGCATCTTTAAATGATAGCATGTCCTTTCTGAGTTGTCATCAGGGCTACTCGGCTACATTTTCCCTCCAACACCACCAGCTTGTTGGAAGGCTTTGGCCAGTGGGCCGCACATTCCCTACTGCCCTTACCATTATATTAGATGTACAATTACCACAGAGCACCACTAACTTTTAATCACTGTGATATTACATGGTGGCTTTTACTGTAAATAAGTAAAGATTTACATAAGCAGTTTAGGGTGTCAAAACCCTTTAGAACTATAAATGTAAAATTGGTATCAAAACTACCAACTCTGCTGGTTGTTTTAAATGTTTTTTTGTTTTTTATTTTGTCTGTAGAACATCTGAGCCTGATGGATATTTGCTGACAGTTTGGGGTGGGTCATCTTCACATTAGATGCAGGGATTGGCTTCAGCACGTCGATGTGTGCATTACGGCCACTTCAAAAATTACATGGGGATGTGCACATCAGCATCGTTTATTCAGTTAATCATGAATCAAACAAATCAGAGTTGATGTTATTCTTCATCTCAGCTAATAAATATTTTTCTTTTCTTTCTTTAAAAGCTCAAACTGGTTGTTTTATTCCAAGAAAGGCATAGTTAAATGACGCCTGGTCCCAGTAATCTGCAGGTAATCCTACCTGACTGAATCTAGGTCCGAGGTCAATCTCAGGTATGTTTTATTGCGAACTGAATGCAGCATTTACTCATTTCATTACCAGATTTATTACTCCGCGTCTGAACAAAGCAGTATGCCTTTTTTTTAAGATGGTAGGAAAACTCCTGGTGTTAAACATAAAAACCTAAAATGGCTCTATTATGCACACTTTAGTCTAATTTATTTTCATATGCAATTCCAGAAAAGCAAGAAATAATCAAGCATTTTTCACATTCCCCTTCATTATATATTGATCCTCTCAGATCAGCCTCTGCCAGAAACAAGCGAACAGAGAAAGCTCCGCCCAATGTGGGGAAAAACTAAAACCAATAGTTTCCATCGCCATGGAAACCGAACGTAGCAAATACTGGAAAACTCAAACATTTAGGTGATAAAAAATGGCGGTGCTTATATGTCTGATAAGTATTCCACACGCCCTGCGATGGACTGGCGAGCTGTCCAGGGTGTACCCTGCCTGTCGCCCAAAGCCAGCTGGGATAGGCTCCAGCTTCCCCGCGACCCTGAATTGGATTTAGTGGTTCAGAAAATGAATGAATGAATGAAGTATTCCACACTAAAACACTGTAGGAAGCTCAGAAAACTAGAAATAACAGAACAGAGCCCCTTTAAACCCTGCAGACAGATGTAAACCAGTTCCCCACAAACCAGTCACATTGTTACATATCAACCAGTTCTACCTTTTCCACCTCGATGGTACCTGCCTGCGACCCCAACGGAGTCAGAATGACACCAACTCTGCTCAAGCAGCATCTCCTCCTCTCCTTTTTAAGTTGCCTCATCACCTCTGCTTCTGTTATGCATGATTCCCTGATGTTTAAGGGGGGTTGTGATCTTCACACACACACCAAACTACGCATTGTTGCTGTTTGTGGAGCTGGAACATCTTCAATCAACACCATATGTCTGACAGCTCCCCGAGCAGGGAGTGAACCGAGCGCTGCTGCGATGCTTGTTTCACATACGCCTACGGCAGGCGGAAGAAGAAGTAGTACCTCCTGATCCTGGAAGTTTAGGTACATAAATGTTCGTATAGGAAGTCATTTCACTACTAATTCTTCTCATATAAATAATCAGAACAAAACGTAAAACCTGTTCTTACTTACCCACTTCATTTATTTATCTGTTTATTTGACCGGCACAACAGTCATGAGGCCCATCGGGAATCCTCACAAACATCCCAGTTAGACGCTGACATGCGTGCATACTTATCACAGTTATTGCATTTTCTGCGTTGGCTGTCAACTTTTCCTTCGAATGCATCGTTTTCATAAGTAGCTGGTGTTTTTAGCCTTCCATCAGCAGCGTAAAAGTTAGAGCTACAGTGTCACAAAGTGCTGCTTTACAGTTTAGTGACTACTGACGTGATTAATGTGCTACATATGAAGACAAAAGCAGAAGTAGACCGACGCTGGCTCCACGTTACACCCTGTGTTTAATAGAGAATTTACCCAAGAGCCTTCAGGTCAGATAACTTTTACATTGTTTCTATGATCAAAAGGATGACCCCCCCCCCCCCCCCCCCATTTATTTTTATCAGCACTTATTTTATTTTTATTTGATAGGGCCAAGTATGCTCCATGAACGATGGCAGCATTTTAACCAAGGCTAATTTTCAATGCCCGTCCCTAGTTAGGCCTTACTACAGTAACATCGGCCAATCATAAGCCTTATTGTTTGCTAATCCGATGCGGAGTGGAACCATTTTGATGAAACTGTACCACGATTACTGCAGATAAAGCCGGAGTACAATGACAGGTTCAAAACATGGACGCATCAATGGAAGCTAAAATCATTGACTGGATGTTTGCCATAAAAACACCAGACTTAAAAAAAAAAACCCCAAAACAAAATAAAACAGGATCAACAGTGAAGCTTTGGAGGAGGAAATGCAACATAATTCAGACTTGTTCGCCTCTGGGTTTGCTGTCATGCTGCTTGCTTTAGCGTTCTCATCTCCAGCGTGAACACAACGAGACAATAAGCCAGAGGATGTTTTCCTTCAGGAAGCTCCCAAACCCTCCCAGTAGTTTGGTCTCAGTCGTGGCTTTAGCAATGTTGGACACAATCTGGTTTGCTTGATATTCCTTCTGGAGCAGTGAGCTGCTAAAGTTCTCCTCATTGGTGCAAATGATGAAAGTCACAAATTGACTAGCTACTTTCTGCTCACAACAGTCTTCTAAGGAGCTCCTCCGGGACTTTCTCTCCCTCCGACTCCCGGCTTCCTGCACTGCAGCAGCACGCCGAGCTGATCACACAGCACTTAGCCGCATGTGGTCCAGCTTTCACGGGGAGTGAACAACTTGTGTCACCAAAACATAAAAAGTTTGGATTTACAGCGGGGACTTTTTGTTTGATTTTTAATCTACTTTGACGCAATAAAAGTTGGTTGTTTATGGATTATTCTTAATATGTGGTGTTATGTCTGATAAACAGAAGACATGAAAGTGACAAAGGATTCCTGGCAATTCAGCTGCACGGCATGTACAGCATGTAGCTGCAAACAATTCTGAGTTCAAGGCCAGTAAATCCCAAAGCACTGAACAGAGCACAATGACCACAACGGAGGGCCACAGACAACTCTGCTAGTGTGTAGAAAGGATGAAGGGATAATAATATTGAGACATTATCAATGAAAATATTGACCACTTAGGTTGACAAGCTCAAACCTCTCTAGAGGAATATAAACCTGACATCTTAAAGCATGATCAAAGCACACACACTTCCCCAGTTTCTTTAAAGGCATTATTTGGTTTCTATGGAGAGGAATGAAGGAATAAAAAGATTTATAATGTTATCCACTCAATTCAAAGCACATATTCAATTACAGTATATTTATTTCTGTGGTCTTAATATGTACTTTAAATCAACACTGGCCAATGATGAGAGAGCTCTATGCTCAATGTGCATTTTGTTAATCTATGTGTGACGAGGACCCTGAAAGTCCGGCTATCGCACTGAGCCCCTTCTTCTCCATCCTGCACCTGCATCCAGTTGGGTTGGGTTGGACTGAGTAAAATATGGCTGTTCTGTGACGGGGTGGAGCAAATCTGCAGCAGTTTTGCTCTACATAAGGAATAACTTCTTACTTTTTTTTTTTTTTTTTTTTTTACTTTTAACATATTTTAAAGAGCATCACCTAAACAAGTCTAAATAAATAAATGGGAACACCCACCTGTGTCCCCTCCTAACGCCAGTGAAGATGGTTCCTGCTGGGAGGCTGCCGTCACTGTGGATGACGTGGATGTTGGTGATGACACAGCCACGTCTTGGGCTGCTGTGCATGTTCTGGGTTGGGGCTCCTCAACACTTTGTGCAAAAGGAGGGATATGGGAAGGGTCCATGTTTGTTTTTGAAGGACTGCTTCCTGTCACAGGGCTGCACACGCCAGAGCTGTCTTCTGGACAGAGAAAGACGTCGATTGGACCTCTGGAGCTCTTTAGTGACACTTGGTAACCCTGAAAGATGCAGAGAAATGAGGAGCGCTGTCAAATAAAGCAAATGCAGAATAAAAAGTTTTTTTTTAAAAATGAGAGAAAAAAGTTCTTTTTTCCAAGGCCTTCACCTCACTGGGCTCTGAAACCTGCATCTGGGTCTCTGGCGGAGCTCTGATCACCATGACCAGCTGGTCTGGGGAGTCAAAAGACTGCCTTAGGTCTTGGCAGCGAACATATCCCAGCGTGACGAACACACCAGTTAAGGATTATAAATCCCTGCAAGATTTCATCTGAAAGAACTCGACTGAAAAGGCGGACGGAGTTCAGGATTGTTACTGAAAAGCACCGTGGCAAAGCTGGCTGTCGTATCCATCTCTAAAGCTGCACCGCAACACTTATCTGGACTGTAAAATGGCATTTCAGACACTACAAACATGTTCAGTTAAACCAAAATGTTCTGTTTCGGCTCCACTGGTGCTTCCATAATTACTTTAACTACTGACTAAAGCTTGCTCCATCCTCCACGAGAAGCAAGAACTTTTTTCTTGTTCTCAAGGCCCAGAGAAGAAAATGACGTTGTTTTGTTCTCGCGGACGCGTTAGAAGACAGTTCACGACACACCGGGCTGGCAGAACTTTTTTCTTGCGGGGCTCCGAGGAGTATCGTGTGATTGGTTGAACATTTGAGGTGGGCGTGGTTAACATAGAAAAAACACAAAGCGGAGTTGCTGCTTCTTTTTGCTGTTGCAGGTAAAACGGATTGCTTTGATAAAACAGCTAATCGAGGTGGTGAGAAAGTACGAACATTTTGACATGTGGCATTAAAACACTCGGACCCAGCCGCGTGCACGACCCGCCCTGCCGCGGACGAAGTTGCTCGTTAAATATGAAACTAGAAAAGCGCTCGGAGAGCGGAAACATCCACCAAGCACAATGTTAAAAAATCCTTTTAAAACATTCCTGGATCCAAACAGTGATCTGGATCACCACCAAAATTTAATCAGTTCTTCATTTTCACATTTCCAACAACTTTTGAAATTTTTATAAAAATCCCTCCGTAACCTTTTGAGTTATCTTGAGCAAAAAGACGCCGGGAAAAACCTAACCTCCTGGGCGGAGGAAACAACCGGGTTCACTGCACAAAGCAGACATCGCCCCCTGCAGTGATCCCTCCCGGCTGCAGACGTGCTTCTCATAGAGAATGTAACAAGCTTTAGTCCATCACTGTGACTAGTCTAAGCTTAAAGCCACCGGTTAGGACAGATGATACCGGTCAAAAGGATATTTCTTGTTATGTGGATCCTCTGTGAGCAGCCGAAGCTGCAGGTGGCATTTGGAGATGAGCTCATCCAGCTGCTCCTCAGCCTCTGTGAGGTCACACACTTCCCTCTGTAGCTCCTTATGGCGGGACACCAGGGACGCATCAATTCGATTACCACTGCAGGAAGGGGCCACACAGAGAAGCAACAACATCATAACTTAGAAGTTAAAAGGTAATTGAAGAAATCCACAAAGTTACTGCCTACATGCAGGACAGTCCCCGTCCAGTTTCATCAAATCCAGCTTGACAGTTTTTGTTTAATCTAGGAGGAACCTAGATTAAACCTAGTTAAATATGTGAAAGAAGCCTCTAAACCAGACAGCATCCAGATTATTATGGCTTTTAAACTTAAAAAGGTTCCTTCCTTAGTGGTATTTTGGTTTACAGCCGTAATAACATGGGTATACTTATACCTACTTATGAGTTAATATACCATTGGATTCTTCCTTTACTGCATTTGCGCTTCTGATCTTATTAATGAGTTGTTTGTTAATCTTTTTTAATACTTACAGCCACTGGATGTTGTTCTTTGACTTCTTGGAGATGAGCTGGATTCCCTCAAGGACGTTGGTTATGTCATAGATGCGTCTCTTCTGGACGTCCAGGACCTGAGAGGCCCAGTTCAGATCCACCACGCCGTCGGCCGACTGAGACAGCAGGTTCAGAAAGCGCTTGGTGGTCAGGTTCAGCGAGGTGTCATAACGGGACTTCTCTGTTGCGTTTCGTGGAACTGGAGAGAAAGAGGATGCACATAGGTTAGAAAATCCGAGCAGTCCAGACATCCTTTCCACGTAAAAACGCAGCTTTTAGTCAGATGAGCCTTGGAATCTCTCTGAATAAATGCATTTACAACGTGGCTTCTTCCGTGTTTCCCCCAACCTGTCACACAAAAACAAGTTTTCCTTTGACACAGCAGCACATGGAAAATGTTGTTTCATAGCGCCAAGCAAAATCACAACTGGCTTAACAAACTAAAGATACAAACAAGCCACTGTGCTTTTCTCCTGCTTACATTAGTATTGAGAATGGACTGAACAGGCCTATCCTGAAGTGCCGTGACAGACTTATGCTAGATTACACAGTGAAGAAGAGCATCCCGTCTCTTCACCCACAAATCTCAGATTTATCTCGTCGGATCTGAAAGAAAGTATGAACAACAACTCACAAGAAAAAGTCGGGCTAACTTTTTTTTTTCTTCTTTTTTTAAATTAAATGAACCATTTGGCATTTCACAGAAGTATCTGGTGGGGAGACGCTTCTGTTCGAAAAGGTCTTGTTCAGATGAGAAGCAGATCATACCATGTTATGTCGTCGTCCACATGTAACACAATAATGTGTTCATTTATCACTAATGATTTCATCTTCTTTTTGTGTCAATAATCTTAACACCTGGGGAGTTCTACCTGGTGCAATGTCATTTATTCATATACGGCTATTCAACTCGGTGCGACTGGGGCCGCAGTCATACAGGTTTTCAATGTATCCCTGCTTCAACACAACTGACCCAAATTAAATGGAGATAAAGAAAATGGATGACTAATTGTGACACCCTTTGTCTTCCTTTATAAAAAAGCATCTGTTGTTGTTCAGGCAGACAAATAGTTGCCATTATTTCTCATGGTGAGCCTGCTGGAAACAAAGGACGGCAGGCTGTTGTCTGCATAATAAAAAAAGGACAGCTGTTGTTCAAACAAAGACTGCTGGAACCAAGGGCAAAGTATGGATGTATGGACAATGTTCTCATACACAGCTGTCTTTCAGTCATGTTGTGATTTTTAGGTGGTAAAGGTAGGTAGTATACCTCTAGGAGGAGCAGGTGTGGAAGGTGGCACTTGGCCTGTCGATGGTCGAGTGGTGCTGACATACTGATGGTCACTATCCAGGTCCAGTTTTCTCTTCACCTAATCACATACAGGAAATCCCAGAAAGAGACATTCATATAGCTTAAGTACACTTTTATGGTATTGTTATAAATATAATGTCATACCATTTGTGGATTAAAAAGATGAGCTAAAAGTGAAAGAGAGTGAGAAAGGGAACGTGTTCTGTAAATCTCCAAAAAACAAGGCATCTTAAATCAACAGGTGGACGGATGTGAGCTGCTCTGCTGCAAAGTATAAAGCATGAAGCTCCTTATTTAACCACTTCCCTTGCTGTTGTTTCACTCTCTCTCATCTCCATCCCCCCCCCTTCCTTCCATATCTCCCCCATTCTGCTCACCGGAGGTCTTCCCAGAGCCGGTCGTCTCTTGTCCTGGAGCCCCACATCGGCAGGGCCCTGTGGCGTGGCAAACAGCAGGATTTCCCCCGTCGTAGTCGGGGCTGAAGCAGGGTGGAGTCCTTCATTGCTGGGGCTGGTGATGATCACTATCTGGTGGTCCTCACCCAGGTCAATACTCCCAGAGTTCAGTAAAGTCTCAAAGTCTGCCAACAGATCCTCAGACGTCTGTCCTGTTATCAGAGTTTCTGACATGGCACTGGGTCACAGGGTGCTCCCTTATTCGACAATGGCTGTGCTGAGGATTCACAAACTAAGATGTTGTAGTTTGAAGGAGTGTCAGCACCTACTGACATTTACTGTAGTCTGTTAACTTGTGAAACAAAAGTGAAATTTCCCTCTGGGTTGCAGGAGTTCACTGATCACTTGACATTTTCGTCCCAACTGTTCCTCTTTTTTTTTTTTTTCTTGCTAACAGACAAACTCTTACAGGATCATTTTAATTTAGGTGAAAACTATTGCAAGCAACGAGCTAAGTGAAATCTAGACTGAGAGTGAAAGAGTAAGACAGGATGTTCTGCCAAACAGGAAATTTGGCAAATGAAATAACGTTACTAAATGCATACTACCAATGCAGATGGAGGCTAAAACGCTGCCCTTTTATCAAAGAAGGAGTATCAAATTAAACTGATCTAAACTGGAGATTAGCGAGCTAGGTTGGAAGCTAAGCTTTTGTTTTCGTGTCCCCTGTCAGCAGAGTACGGCCGAGGCCTGGCCACACTGCCCTGATCACCGCTACCAACTCAGCTAACGCGCTAGCTTATGACCACCAACAAAGACTCAAACTAGTTCATCAACCACGTGCAACCTCGAAACTAGCAAGTCGCAACTGTAAAACTATTTAATTTCTCCTTACACCAGATATAAGTCTTAAATAAGAGGCTGCGAAAACTTTAAAACAGCTTACACAAGTAAGCTATCTAAACAGAATATCTACAAGGGAAAGGCCATCGCCGTAAGTCAAAAGCATCTTTGAGAGTATATTAATTGAAGCGACTGGTCGTCCTGAGGAAAGCACAGTGAGAAAGTTGAATATGAAAATATAGGGCAAATTAGCATGTTAGCTTTAGTGATTAGCCGTAGTTCTGTCCCCTCGTTTTGTTGGGGCACGCAGGAAGCAGTCCGACAAAAACTGGAAATACAGGTGAAACAAAACGGTCTAAATCTAAGAGGATACTTTAAAACTGGAGCCGATGGTGCTTTGGATGCTCACCGCGGGCGCAGTCCATTTGTAAAAGCGCCGTTTCGACCCCGTTATCAGTGCTTATTGTTGTTATTGTCCCAGCTGATCTACGTCTAAACAACCCTTGGACGGTTTTCGCGCGAAATCTTTTTTGCCGCGAAACTGGCACGTGTGAAAATTCGGCGTTTACTATTGGTCGAAAAGCCACGTTTGCCTTGGGGCGGGGTCAACGCTCTCTGATTGGTGTAAAAAACTGTCCGTCATGTTAACGATCCCAGATTCACCGATTTGAAGGCGCATTCACGTTCCACGTTAAAAACGAGATGGAAGATATACCTCTGCTACTTTACTTAAACAAATGAATGGTTATATATTTACCCCCGTGCAACCATCATAATACTTCCACAATCATATAAGACTTATCAAGATATTAAGGACTGCTGCTAGACTTTTATTTAAGCACGTCACTGCCCTGTTATTTCTCTTATTTTTTAAGCCTCCTTCTCAAACAATATAGTTTTCACTTGCAATGCATGGTCTTTACGACAAAATATGTGTTATCAGTGTCATAAACACAAATTAGAACATTTTCCCATAAGAAAATATCCAATAGTATGAAGAGCTTTACCGAGTTATGGGTGAGTTAAGTTGACGTGGGAATTTTCCTGAACTAGCAGGCCATATTAATCAAACACCTATCGTGCAGGAGGAGAGCTACAAGATGGCGCAGGCAATATTTGAGGTTCTTGAAGGTACATTTATACATATTTTTTATCATTACGAACTACAAACACAATTAGACATGAATAGATGTTTCTGGAAAAAAATACTACTATACAAATATTTTTGTAAATGTTGAAGAACTATTGCAAAATGCTGTTTATGTCTCTATTATTGTGACAATAATCCAAACATCCCATGGAAGTGACTGTGCTGAATGTAAACAAACAAGCTGATGGATTACTGTTTAAATCTCCTTGACATTTTACTTTTTAAACCTTTTCATTGTAATTCAGACAGGCATTCAGTTGATTTTTACATTTGTATTCAAGGTCTTTCTTTAATGACAAGATGCTAAAATATTTAATATTTTCCAACATACCAGTTAGGACTAATTTCGTTCTGCGACTTTTTGCTTGGTCCATCTCTTATTTCTCAATATAATTCGTTTTCTTTACACCCGTAATTTTCCTCCTGCTACAGACTTAAATACTCAGATTTAATGTTTTCAGAGTTCAGGCTTTACTGTTTTTGACACCTGACTAATTCTTTGCAGCACGTGGATGTTGTATTATTCTTCCACCTAACTTAATTTATTTTTCCTCCTTAGGAATGGACAACCAGACAGTATTGGCTGTCCAGTCTCTGTTGGATGGCCAAGGAGGGGTTCCTGATCCTAACAACCAAAATGTCACTGCAACATCTACTATTCAGTCAATGGGTACGTAAAATCAAATAAAGTAAGCAGCAGCTGCAAGAAAGACTTGTTTTCACTTGGTTTACACCTCAATTATCTATTGTTGCTGTTGGTGTGTCTATATACCAGAGAAACTGCTTTCTTGCTACTTATTTTCCTTATTAAAGAAAGAGAAAAGATCTTGTTATTTCCGTCTGTGCCACAAAACAAAATCTGAAATAAGATGAGGATATGGCATCTAGCAATGTATCAACTCGTAGAAGGTTTAATTATCTCTTGTTCTGCATCTGAACTTTGGTATGTGGTTAATTTTGCGCTTTTGTTTCTTGTTTTTTGCATTTCACCTTTCTTTTCTCTGGTTGTGCTTTGATCAGTCTAAGTTGAACAATGGAAAAACACGCGGAAATGCATCAGGAGCTATGTGAATTGCATAGTCAAACATACAATCACATTGTGATTTATAGGTTAGCCATACAATATAACATGTCAGATCAAATATTACATTTTTTTTAGATGTGACAGCTTTAATTTATTTCTGTCATGGTTTTCTTTTTCCTCTGCATCGGTCACTTCTGCAGACGATGAAGATGTGTTCCTGTGTGGAAAGTGTAAGAAACAGTTCAATTCTCTGCCAGCTTTCATGACGCATAAGAGGGAGCAGTGCCAGTCTGGTCCCCCCTCACTGTCTACAGTGTCCCTGGCTTCCAGCAATGCCTATGCGCCGGTCCCATCAATCAATTCTGTACCACAAACTCCTGCTAACAGACAGGTCAGTGCAAAAGGAACAGGGGTCAAATTGTTCATGATGACGATTCGGACGCACAGAGAAGGGATAAGGGTCAAGTAATAAGTGCATGAATGTGAATGGAAGTACAAAGGAAAAAGAACATAACAGGACATAGAAAGCTAATTAAAAAAAAAAAAAACCTGATTCTGTTTTTGTGTTTTTTATAAGAAGACAAGCATGGCTATAGGGATAAGTAAATATTTCTAAGAAGATGACTTCTTGGAAAGATTTGTTTTAAATTATAACACCTATGTTTTTGTATAACCCCCTAACTATCCGTCAGGTTTCCACCTACATCACAGTCCCTCCCTCTCCTTTGACTCACACTCTGGTTCAAGGCAATGTGCTGGTCAGTGACGACATTCTCATGTCCGCAATCTCAGCCTTCACCTCTATTGACCAGCCCATGTCCTCCATGCAGACACCTATACAGGTAAGTAAGTAGGAGCTGACCTCATACAAAAAATGCCGTCTCATTTTGTTCTGACTATTCAAAGCTATTCATCTTGGCTCTACTTGTCCTTATTCCAGAGTAACCTGAGCATGCACACAGCTGGGGTTTCTTATCTTCAACAACATCATCATCATCATCATCATCATCACCAACAGGGGCAGCAGCAGTCGTCCCACTCTCTGCCCTCCAGCCAGACACCTGCCCACCCTCTGCCAGCTGGACAGCCCACCCAGCAGCCGCTCTCGTCTCAGGTCCCATCAAGCCACAGCAACTCAGTAGTGCAGGTTTACAGCACGATGCCCCATATGGCAGGAAGCGGCGGTGGCGGCGGTGGCGGTGGTGCAGAGATCCACACGTTAGGTCTGCAGGCTTTCCATCCTGTTCAAGTGAGTAAGGCCAGCTTGTTACTTCTCACTGCAGTTGTTTTATATCTTCCACACCCTCTAATTTATATATGTGTGTTTCTCCTGCAGGTGCCCAGTCAGTGTGTAGAGAGCCAGTCTTTCACCAGCCCTCCTGTCTACAGTCCTGGGAAGCAAGGCGCCAAAGCCAAGACCAGCACCAACACCATGACAGAGATGGGGGACTTTGAAAAGACCATTATTCCCAAACAACCCAGGAGTAGCAAAAAAAGCACAGATGGAGCCACAGGTTAGGGGAAAAAAAAGGAGAAATGTGTGTATTCTAAACATGCTGCTGGCTAAAGAGCCATGTATTTACTTAGGTCCAGTTGTATGAAAGTCACCACCAGTTCAAATAAATGTAGCCATGGTTGCAGGCTAGATGACTGCATAAGTGTGATGGGAAATCAGAAGTTCAACGGCAGCTATTAGATATTTCAGCAAGGTGCTCCTGTTATAGGGACAGACCAAACTGCAAACACACATTAAACCAGGCAATGTTGTCCAAGTTATACAATATAACATGTTCGTTTCACGCTGCAGCGATTGAGTTGCATTTTTTTCCTCTGTTTTTCGTTGCCTAATGCCAAATGAACATTTTTACAATAAAATATATTATAGAATTTCCTCTAATTATATAATCAATTTTTTATTCATATGTTTAATCAGAAACGCATGACAAAAATCATTCACAGTTTATTCAATTCATTTCAACTTTATTTGTACAGCGCCACTTCACAACAATGTTGTCCCAGGACACTTTACATACACGAATCAACAAACACATCATTCATACATACATACATACAACAAACAGCCAATTCATACATATCCTATAATAAAAACCAACTGATTGCATCAAGTCATGACTTCGATCCAATCCCCCATCCTGAGCATGCACGCGGCGACAGTGGGAAGGAAAAAACTCCCCTTTAACAGGAAGAAAACCTCCGACAGAACCCGGCTCAGGGAGGGCAGCCATCTGCCTCGACTGGTTGAGGTGGAGACGACAGGAAAGAGAACAGCATGCACAACTGCACTTATTCAGGAAGACCGGCAGAAAAAAGGAGAAATAAGTTATGTTTATGTTTCCGATCTGGAAACATAGCAGCTAGTCAAAGCTAACTAGATATGAAACTAGGTAGTTTCTTTAGATCATAGAAAGATCAGGACAAACTCATGTATGTGTGTCCTAAGTGTTGCAAGAAAAAGGACTCTCTCTGACCCCTGTATGTTCTCCGAAACAGCACTGAGGTCTCTTTTTTATTTTTTCTTTCCTCTGTTTAATCCACTCAAACTAAAGATCAATCCTCTCCTTAAATTTGGAGACATGATCATTCACAATTTCATCCCTCAGCAGAGCAACCAAAGGGGAAAGGTCCGAAGCTGAAGTGTAATTTCTGCAACAAAATCTTCTCAAAAAACTTTGATCTTCAGCAGCATATTAGAAGGTGAGTTACCTGCTGGCCTGCCGATGCCGTCACTCTAAACAGACGTCTGTTTGGTCAGAAATGACTTCTCAATACTTTGTTCTTACAGTCACACAGGAGAGAAACCATTTCAGTGTATTGTCTGCGGCAGAGCCTTCGCCCAAAAGTCCAACGTGAAGAAACACATGCAGACTCACAAGGTTTTTCCACCAGTTTGCAGTAACACTTTTATAAACACCTCACAGTATTAGGAATAATCTTCTAAGTCCACTAGTAATAATACTCTGTAAAATCTCTGTTTTCTGTCTATGAAAAGCATCACAGAGTCTGGTTAGGTGTAAAACATGATGACAGATGCATTTAATCTGAATTCAGTGCCAACAACTTAACAGCAGATGTCTTCACATTGAAGGTGTGGCCAATGGGTGCGGCCAGCACGGTGTCACGACTTCCAATCACAGTGAAGGTGGTGCCGATGTCATCCAGTGAGGAAGAAGGGGGCCAGTTGGAGCAACAGCAGCTGGGAGAAAGAGATGAGGTGGAACCACAGCAGCACAGCAGTCAGCAAACCCAAGGAGAACAAGTGTCAGCACAAACTGGTACAGTACCATCGTAACACTGTGAAGTAGATGTTTTTGAACTGATATGAGCTGCATTTAAATGAGGAGTCTTTGGATGGGACCCTTACGACTGATAAGTCTGAATAAAAAGAGCAAAAATACACATGTATCGCATGTGGAACAGCCTTTGATAAGGTTAATAGGTTACTACAGATCCCAGATCCTGTGTAAGATTAAAGTTCTCACATATTTCACTGCAGAGCCAGCTGGAGGACAGGTGGAGGACAGTCTGACTGAGGCTGATCCGGCAGCCAGCCAAGAGGAAGATGTGCAGAGTGGGCATCCTCAGGTCCAAATGCAGGTGCTGTCCAACCAGAGCCAGCAGTGTCAAGCTCAGACCAATCAGATCGTTGTGATAGACAGCTCCTACCAGTGCCAGTTCTGCGCCAGCAAGTTTAAGACTTACTTCCAGCTCAAGTCTCACCTAACCCAACACAAAGGAGAGCAGGTGAGTGCATTGGTCAAAGGGCATTGATCAAGCTAATGCTGCATGGCTTAAGAAGTCTTGTAGTCTGATTTAAAAACAAATGAAAAGAAAATGGATCTTTTTTAGATGTGAGTCACACATATTAGGAGTGTGACAATATGCTTTTGTCCTGATTTGATTCTGGGTTGTTTTTTTCGTTTTTTTGGGTGATTCGATTTAAATTCACAATTTTCCAATATTGCTGATTTTTGCAGATTAAAAACAAAATTTAAAAAAATGTATAAAACCTTTTTTGCTCGTTATTTTTCTTCATTTCAGTGAGGAAAAACCGACGCAGTAGCCAGACCATCATTCTGCTTCTATAATGCCTAAGAAGGACAAGTAAAAAAAAGATTTTTTTTAACAAAAAAATCTTTTTTTTTTTTTTTTTAGCAAAAAAATTTGATTTTAAAATTGTGGGGAAAAAAATTCTGATTTCCGATTTTTCGATTAGATTTTCCCACCCCTAACACATATACAGTACCAGTCAAAGGTTTGGACACACTTTTCCATTCAATCCAATGGGAAAGTGTGTCCAAACTTTTGACTGGTACTGTAAATGTCGGTAAATGTGCACTATTAGCAGCAATATGTGTTATTTAAAGGCAAATCCCATCAAACATCCAACTATAAATCTCTTTCCCTGCAGGTTTATAAGTGTGTGTTAAAGTCCTGCTCCCAGACCTTCCAGAAACTGGATCATTTTCTAGAACACATCCGGACGCACCAGGAGCAGCTGACATACCGATGCCACCTTTGCAGCAAGGTGTTCCCCTCGCTATTTGAACTGGGTGTCCACCAATACTCCCATTCCTTCTGCCCACAGCAGAGCACACGCAAGGAAACAACGGTCTACAGGTCAGCCCAGTCAGTATGAAGCTCCGTTTACATGTCTCACAGAGAAAAGAACACAGGTTATTAACAAGTTGGTTGATTTGATCAGACACAAGATGGAGAAAGTCATTGTTATTGATTGAGGGTTGGTGCTAAATCAGATCAGCCAGAGGGATGGCTGTGCTGTGATTGGTTCCAGGGCTGATGTTCACAAACACACTTAATGCTTACTTAGGCTTTAACCACATTATCTGAATGTACATGTCTCTTTTTGAAAGCTGTCAAATCAGTCAGATCAAATCTAATTTATATCGCTCTTATCCTTCCAAAGAGCAGCACAAAGTGCTTTCATAATAACAGCAATAACTTGGAGCAGTCGGAGAGCGCAGAGCTCTGACAAGCCATATTGTCACTCCCCTGTACCCACCAACACTCTTATATGCCTCAAGCTAATACCACTGTCTATTTCCATCATTAGTACAGAAGCCACATCTTACACATCTGACCATGGAAACAAACCTTTAGACACCAAGATGAAGCAAATGGTTATATTATCCGACCCACTTAGTCTGCTTAAGGGTCGCACGGAAGCTGGAGCCTATCCCAGCAGTCTTTGGGCGAGAAACGGGGTACACCCTGGACAGCTCGCCAGTCCATCGCAGGGCCAACACAAACAACCACTCACACTCACTCCTATGGGAAATTTAGAGAAAACCAGTTAACTTAACATGCATGTCTTTGGACGATGGGAGGAAGCCGGAGTACCTGGAGAGAACCCTTAGAGAACATGCAAACTCCACCCAGAAAGGCCACTGTTCGAGGCTTACCCCAGCTTAGGATTGAACCAGCGACCTTCTTGCTGTGAGGCCACAGTGCTGCTCATCAAATCAATCAAATCAAAGATACTTTATTCATCCCGAAGGGGGAATTCAAGGTTCAAACCAGCTCATCCAAGGTATTACATACAGACATTTAACATTTATGACAAGTTTACAGAACCAAACTGAAGCTTAGGCCCCGCAGCCAGTTTTACCGGCGCCGCCTTATAAATGAGGAAAAGATGACATGAGGAAGGATGGGTGGGTGTTAGAAAAAAAAGAAGTATCTCTACACTTCACCGAAAGGGGGAAGAATAAAGATGCAACAAAAAAAACCACACCTCTAAGCATAAGCACAAATTCAGACAATAGACAACACACAAAATGGGGGGTGGGGGGTGGGTGGGGTCTCCCAGACAGCCAAGTGAGGTCGCAGCCAGCCAAGCAGCGCACCCATCCAACTCGCCGTCCGTGAGTGGAGGGAGGGGCGAGGTCCGGAGAAGGCGTTGAAAGATAGGAGAGTGTGTCTGTAACAGTGAGTGTGTGTGAGTATGTGTGTTCAGTGAGTGATTCT
This sequence comes from Telmatherina bonti, assembly GCF_933228915.1. Taxonomy (NCBI): domain Eukaryota; kingdom Metazoa; phylum Chordata; class Actinopteri; order Atheriniformes; family Telmatherinidae; genus Telmatherina; species Telmatherina bonti. The sequence goes on along the minus strand of NC_136622.1, from coordinate 13,589,742 downwards.
GTGAACTTTCCCCAGTTCATCTGTGCCACCTGATGTTAAATGCGGCCTTGAGAGCTGAGTTCATGTTCTCCATAAAAAAAAACAAAAAAAACGTTCACACTAGATAAAATAAGAAAAGGCAGTTGCTAAAATCAATCAATAAATGAATATATCTAAAAAAGTGTTAATAAATTAAATCAAACTTAATAATAATCATGATCCATCTGCCTTAGTGTATTTGAGTCCACGGCACGTCCTTCTTTAGTATTCCTCTAACTGATGATCTCACGTCCACTCCTCCCCGGCCCCCTTGCCTCTCCACACCCCCTCCAGAGAGTTGTGCAGTCTAATAACAGAGGGGACAAAGGACTTCCTCAATCTGTCTGTGGAACAGCGGAGAGATAAGGCAAATGCTGATTGTACTCCTACAGAGTACAGAGGATGTGTGGTGTTGCTCATGGTGGAATGAAACTTGGACAAAACTTTTTGCTCTGTCACCGCCTCCGTAGACTCCAGCTTTAGCCCCCATAACCGAGCTTGCCTTTTTGATTAACTTACTCATCTGGTCTTGGTTCCTCGTGCCAGCACAGCACTCCCAGCAGAACACAGCATAAAGGAGCACGCTACCAACCAATGACTGGTAGAACATCTGCTGCAGCGTGCTACAGATGTTAAAAGATGCGAGCCTTTTTCATACAAGTTGGCTTGTATGTGTATGTATATGTGTTAATACTGGCAAGTGCGTATATGTTTGTACGTATGTATGTGCGTGTATGTGTGTGCATAGAGGTGTGTGTGTAAATGTATGTATGTGTATATGTATATGTGTACATATGTATATATTTGTGTATATATATATATATTATGTGTGTATACGTGTGTGTATATGTATGTGTATGTATGCGTGTGTATGTGTGTGTATATGTATGTGTGTGCCTGTATGTGTGTATGTATACATCTGTAGGTTGTTTTCTTTCTTTTTGTTTTTGGGTTATTTTTTAGTTGTTGTTTTTTTCTCTCCCTTTTCTCTCCCTTTATCTCTTTCCCTTTTCTTATGAGGTGTTTCTTCTCCTTTCTCTTTCTGTCTTTTGTCTGTCCTCTCTGGTCCAGCAGTACAAACTCTACAATTCAAACAACAATACAAAATAAACATAGAAATAAAATAAAAAATCAGAAAGTCAAGGGGATCATTATATCTATAAAGCTTCCCTTGGCAGAGAAAATTTGCTCAGCAGAACACAGCATCCAGACCATCATTCTGCTTGCCTAAATGCTGGACAAGACAAAAAAAAAAAAAAAAAAAAAAAAAGATGCGAGCCTCTGCAGGAAAGAGAGCCTTGTTTGCCTCTTCCTGCAGAGGTAGTCTGTGTTTAAAAACCAGTCCAGTTAATCGTCTAAAACGAGACCCAAGTGTTTGTAGGATGTGACTGTCTCAATATTTACACCCCCAATAGAGAGATACAGGGATTACTGCGTGTCGCACCTCCTCCGGTGCCCATGGGTCAACCACAGGGCCAGCCGCGGGGTCATCAGCCAGGAACCACCGTTCACAGATGTTTCGCCCCTTTAATCCTGGAACATCTCCTGGTGGCGGGGCAGTGAAAGAGACGTCTCCCTGACACTCCATGCAGCTGGTGGCTGTTACCTCCTGTAGCAGTTGTTAGGGTTAAAGTGGAACTATAATGTGCATTTCAGGCTAATTTATTTTTATTTCTGAGACCAGAAGGGCTGGGATTGATCTAGTTATTGTCACAAATTGCTTTATGTACTTCAGACCGACCCTCTCCGTAGGCTGTCAGATCAGCCTGTGGGCAAAATGAGTGGATTGAGACTCTTCCGCATTAAGCCCCGCCTCCCGCCACTGCACTACATCGGGAGCGCGCACCGCACCTGCTTTCGCCGTCATTGTAACACCTCATAAACAGAAGGATTAGGCTCGTATGAACTAAAAAAAAAAAACAAAACAAAATAAATAAAATAAAAGCTCTTATCACAACCTTCCTCAGCTTCTCTCCTGACACTCCTGCGTCTCCCAGCAGCCGCGTCATTGACAGCCACACAAAGCCGTGGCAACCAACCTCTGCTGGATAGATGGTAGTCTTCCAGCCAGCCTTCCGACACTCGGCAGCCACTCTGCATACTTTGCCCTCTTGCACTCAAACGCAACCTCGATCTCATCCTCTGATGGAACTGTGAGTTCAATGAGGTATGCAGTTTTTGTGGTATTGGACCATACAACAATATCAGGGCGAAGAGGTGTGATGGTAACCATGGTTGGAAATGGGAGCTGTCTGTCGAGGTCTACCCTCATGTCCCACTCCTGGCCAGGGGAAAAAAGCCTTTGTCTCTCTCTTGGCCCAGCGTGGGTTGTCTCTCCCCCTTCTGTGACAAAGCTGGTGTGTTCTACTGCAGGTAGCTGTGTACTGCCTTGACGGCATCCTTCCAGCACCTCAGCCAGCTTCCTCAGGACCTGGTCATGGCACAAGAGTGCGATCTTGCAGCTTGACAGGGTATGCATAAGGCTTGCATTGGGAGCATTGCAGAGTGAGCAGGATTCCTTGTTCCCAAACCACTGGTGGAGGTTCCGAGGGCAGGGAAGCATGTCGTAGGTTGAGCGAATGAGGAAGCTCAGTCTTGCCTGTGGGATCTTCCACAGTTCAGACCAACTGATGTTACGACTGACAACTCCCTCCCAGGTTGTCCAGCTTCCTTCCGGCCCTGTGACACGGCCTTGATCTTGTAGCGCTCTTCCTCCATCTTTATCACTTCCACAACCACCATCTCCTTCCTTTCCTTGCGACTGGCCTTAGACCAGAATTGTGGCGCATCTCCCCATCCTAGACCTGTTCTTCCTTCTTGGACTCTGCCCATGATCTCTTATTGTTGTGTGAAGAAAACTGTTGTTTCCGGAAAACTAATAGCATGAATAGTTTTTTTAAAATGCATTAAAGCACATCTAGGATCCATAACTTACACTAGTTTTCATGATCCATCACTGTACTGTGGAGGGTTCAGTAGTTTGTTCAGAGTAGGATGGTGGCGCACCGTACTTATACCTCTACCTCATGTCTTCTTTGCATTTCCTTCAAAGGTGTGTGAAATGTCAAAGCAGATATTCAACCCAGGAAGCACTGGAACAACATCTACTGACCGCCTCACACAGCTTTCCTTGCCCACACTGTCAGAAGGTACTTTCCACACCTGTAAAGCTGGACATCGTCATGTAAATGTCCAGTGTGTCACAGTAGCACAACATGTGGTTTTAGACTCTTTATAAGGCTTTTGTTTTCTGCTTTGTTTTTCAGATTTTCCCATGTGAAAGATACTTCAGGCGTCATCTCCCCACCCATGGCGTTGGAGGAAGGTTCAAGTGTCAGATTTGTAAGAAGGCCTTCAAGACCGAGCACTACCTCAAACTGCACACGCGTATTCACTCAGGTAGGAAAACCTGTCTCATTGCAACCTGCATTCATGTCACATCAATGACATCAAAGTCACTTGACAAGTGTTTGTTGTTGTCGTCCCATTTGCGAGTCAGACGCAGAGCTGTTTACAGTGTGCTTGCTTCACAAAGCATGAGTCAAACAAACTGTGTGAGATGGATGCTGAATTTCTTTTCTAGGTGAAAAGCCATACAAGTGTTCCCTCTGTGCGGCGACGTTTAACAGGAAGGACAAAGTCAAGCGACACATGCTCATCCATGAACCCTTTAAGAAATACAAGTGTCCGTTCAGGTGAGGTTCTGGCGCGGTAAAGCCCTTTTAGCTGAAGTTATCATTAATTTTCATATGATTAAGCATTTTCAGTATGTCTTAGTTTTGTGTCACTTGTCAGTTTTCCACTTAATTTTCTGTTTTCACACCAGGACTCATGTCGGCTGCACCAAAGAATTCAACAGACCAGACAAACTCAAGGCTCACATCCTGTCACACTCTGGTAAGTAAAGAACACCAGAATGAAACTTGGTCGGGCTGGGACGATATGCTTTTCTCTCGATTCAATTTTTGAACGATTTATTTTGGATGCCGATTTGATTTAAATTGCAATTCCTCAATATTGACGATTTTATTTTGCTTTTTAAACAGCAAACTATGTAAAAAAGTTGCATGACGACTCATTTTACAATCTATATCACGAGCCAGATTTCCCAAAATAAAAAATCAACTTTGTTTCAGTTTTTAAGATTTATTCATTCATTATCCTAACCGCTTAGTCCGATTAAGGGTCACAGGGAAGCTGGAGCCTATCCCAGCAGTCTTTGGGCGAAAGGCGGAGTACACCCTGAACAGCTCGCCAGTCCATCGCAGGGCTTTTAAGATTTATTCAACATCAATATATTTGAACCAGCTGTTTGAACTTTTATTCTTATTTTAAAAGCTTGAACTTCATATAAAAGTGCTGGTTTGAGTGTTTATTGGCTGCGTTACGTTTAGCTGTTAGCTCTGTGTTTACCTCAGGATGGCGTCTTGCTAGGTGGGCATTAATGTTTGTTGAGTTACCGCAGTACGCCACATGTGCATGACAGAGTTTACAAGCAACTTTCGACATGTCCAGCTCTGCTTTTCCATTCAAAGCAGAAAATCCAAAATGTGTCCAAACTTTTGACTTCAAATGTGGTGGTGGAGGTTTTATCCACCCGCATTTTTGCAGGTTGTCTGCCATTCTCCATCTTCTGTTTAAGTGTTTTCCAAAACGGCAATCACGTCTCCTTACTAGATAGTTGAAGAGAAACATTTCGCCTTCTGCTGGAGAGAAGCAGTAACTTTTTCACCATCTTGCTTATAAACATAAACATTTAATATAAAAAAAATTGGCCAATTAATTTAAAATTGTAAAATTTAAAAAAAAAAAAAAAAAAGAAAAAATTTGTGAATTATTTTTCTCCCACCCCAATAACTTTCATTTCCTGTCAGAAAGGCTGTTCATATACCTTTAAAATGGGACTTAATTTTAAGAAAGATGTCTTTCAATCCAATAAACAACAACAAGGAAGAGTTACTATGCAAATTAAGCTGTTTTGGATAAGCAGAGAAGATCTGGCACAACCCACATACTCAACTCTGCTTCCAGGAAGAGTAGCTGCTGCAAGCTAATGGGGATCCAAAACAATAAACTCACAAATACACTTTCTGTATAAACCTGGCACCATTTAAAAGGAAAAACAAGCTTTCCAACAAGATTTTTTTTAATTTATTGCCAAGAAGTATCACAAGAACAAATAAATATTTCACCAAACTTAAATTTCCTAAGTGTTGTGCCGTTTTATTTCTTGTCAGTTCAAGGACTATGAATGTTGTTTGGATTTTTTAAAGAATGATTTCTTTTAAAATTTCCAACTCTCTTCTCTCTTTAAAGGTATAAAACCCTACAAATGTCTTTTTTGTCAGAAGACATTCAGTCGCAGGGCTCACATGCTCGAGCATCAGCAGTCTCACACCGATAACTACCGATTCAGGTGCTCTACCTGCAACAAGGGATTCACCAGACAGAGCTATTACAGAGATCACAAATGTCCCGCAGCAGGAAACGAGACCGAGGAGGCAGATGAGGTTGCGCAAGTGTCAACAGCGGAGGAAAAGGACGAAGAGAGTGATGGGAGAGGAGGCAGGTTCACTGGAAAATTAAAAAGGCCTCAGAAGAGGGGGGACGATGCCGAACAAGACGATGGCTCAAAGGATGATCAACACCAAGTGGACACAGAGAGGGAAGAGGAGGATGGTGATGAGAGCATGGCTGATGAAGGTTGTCAGGCTGCTATCACTGCTATTGAAGGACAGATGGAAAGCGAGGAGAATGACGGGGTGGAGAATGGTCACGAGACACTGGCACAAATGCAGAATAATGACCAAAATGGCTTGCAGCAGCATTGTTTATAGTTTAAATGCTGCTGTAGAGACTTTTCCTGGATTTACCCAAATGAGGAAAAAAAAGAAAACTACCATAAGTTTAACTGGAAAACAAATCGGGAAATCCTGGGAAACTATTTCATTATTTGTTTTAAATTAAAACATTATTTTTAATTATTTACCTGCTTTCTCGTCTGTAATAGTGAAAGAAAAAGTTGTGGATATGTTTAACCTGTCGGATCCATATCGTTGAAATTACCAGAAACATCTCGTCTTTAACCTTTATGATGGTTCAACCTCAGTTGTCCATTTCAAATGTCAAAGCCAACCGTTCCTGTAGTCATATGTAGCAAAAACTAAATTATTACAAGTTTATCCATGTCTCATAATGTATTTGTGGTTCCACCTGAGGATGCTCTTTAGCTTGACTGTTTCTGACTTAACCCTTTGTCTTTTTTTTTGTCCCCTTTGGAAAATTTGTCTTTGACTTGAAGTGGACGTTTAATAATGTAAAACAAAAGTTCACAAGACAGTACAAAGGTCATATTGCGCACTCTAAATGTTTTTTCATAAATAATTAAATTATTAAAACTGTTGACATAGTACACATTGCAGATACATAAGTCCCACCATACACCATTATTGCACATGGCTCTGTCTAAAGGTCTGATGGAAGAAGGTACAGCAGTTCAACAAGCAGACAGCCTGCTAGAGGGCACAAACTCTTATTCTTTGTGATGTGATGAGGATATGTGATGGATCAGACACTATTCTTTGAGGGTGTAAAACAAGCTGTTTATATATTGAGTGGAGGGACTAGAGATCAGATCTCCCACAGAACTGTGATAACTGAACTGGCTAGTTTGGTCTTAGGCAGGTTTCCAGACCACGCTGACACCCCACTTCTGAACTGGCTCTCCAGAACAGCCTGGTAAAAAAAAAAAAAAAAGATTTTGTATTTCACATCATACATTTTGTGAAGAAGGCTCCGTCTCTGCTGTACACAAGCATACAACATGCCAACAGGCTAAAATGGACCTTCAAACTGCAGATGTTGATGTGAATCCCAAGTTATTCATATGAATGGACCTGATGCATGCTGTGATTAATCACAGCGCTTCAATGCCCCAAAGAGTACAGAACTCTTTGGTTTTAATATTTAGAGTTTGGCACAGTGGTGGTAAGCATCATTGCTCCACACCAAGATGGTTCCTGGTGGGGGCCTTTCTAATGAAGTCCAAAAAAACATCCTCATTAGATGGTAAATTCTTTCTTGGAGTGAGTGTGTGAGTGTACCATGCCTTCCACCCAATAGCTGCTGGGCTGGACTGCAACCCTGCAGTGGAAAAAGCAATTATAGATGACTGATGAGTAATGGTAGTATAAAACATAAGGCCTCTGAAAGGAATGACCAAGTTTTAAAAAGAAAATTGTAATATCTAACAAAAATATTCAGTTAACTTAATCGACCCACCTATTTCAGGACTGATCGAATATAGTTGCTTCTGTATTTAATATTGAGATGACACCCACTAAGGCGGTGGTGTGGAGACTGTCCTCTTCTTCTCTGGTCCAGTACACCTTATTAAAATTAAGATTTTGGATGCATTTTAATTGGATTAGATGAGGTGGAGCAGGGAGACATCTACAACATGCCTGCAACGCTGTGGCTCTTTAACATCAGGGTTCCCCACCACTGCACTGAGAGCTTCATTGCAAAGGTGAAGGACGACACCCCTACTAAATTTAAAAAAAAAAAAAAAAAGGGAATAAATAATAGAATAAAAAGTAGAGCTCGCTATAAGTACAGTGTAAGTTATTTTATATGCTCAGCAGCCGCTGCACTGCCTGTCATTACAGTTACAATGAATGAATTTTCATAAAATTAAACACGAGCAAATGTAAATCATATAAAATAAAAATGTAGGAACACAGAACCACAGACACATTTTTCATTTAATTTATTAAGGTGACAATTTCTATATTACATATCTTCATGTACATCCGCAATTAAACAGGGAAAAGAAAATAGAGCATTACCATAATCTTCTTATTAAAACCTCTCTTATAAAAGAAAATTTGTTATCGACACCATTTACAGCTTCTTGTCATTTACAGGAGTGATAGTGGTTTAGTTGGATTTTGAGGATTCTGGAAAAGAAAAAAAAATGCACAAAAAGGAGCTATGCGCCATGTTATTTGTATATTTGCTCAGTAACTATGTCAAAGTGTGAGAAATCCTAAGAGTTAAACAACAGCCTGCATCAGGGGTGACAAACTTGATCCCGATACATTCAGTAAGCCTCCAGCTGAAGTCTCACAGTCTCTCTGACACTGGTGCAGTGGCGTCTAAACACTCGTCTTGATCTGGTTACACAGTAAGGGTTGAGATTGACTAACCACAAGCTGAACAACCTGCAGTCGATTATCTCTGCCTCAAGTTGGCAAGGACACCTGATGCTTGAGGGTGGGAGTAAGGCTAACTGAAGGCTAATGACCGATACTGTATCTAACACCGTCTCACCATGCATGTGGAAACAAAAGGACTAAGAGGCACCTGCAATCAGGACAGCTGTAAGTAAAGAAAAGTGCTGTGCTTGGTCAGAATAACACCAACCAAACCTAAGTGTTCCTTAGTTACCACACCTGCTACCTCAGTGTCCAGTAGTTCAAAATGGCACTTCCACATTAAAAAGAAAAAACAAAACACTTTCTGGTGTTTTAGTTAATCAATCTGTTAGCTTAATCACCTTAAACTTTGGTGCTGTTGGTCAGATGTTTAACATTTGCCAAACTAGATCACAGAAGCATTGGTGGTTATGAAGTCACTTTCTATACACACTCCTCATTGGTTGATGTATTTGTTAATGGAAAAATATCAGAAATCTATAAAGCAATCTGTCAAAATAATCTGGGATCTTTCATGAATGGTTACCAATAACCTTAAATCAAATCTTAAATATATCTTCAAAAATAAAGAACAGCCATACATGTTTAAATATGTCTCAGAATTTCATAAAAACTGGTGACTAAAATAATTCAGAAGTAAATCGTTTAGTTATTTTTGGGTTTTTACCTTTGTCAAGTATGCATTGAAATGGTTTGATTTCAAATTAATTCATTTGATTTTGGTGATTTCACTCACTTGAAAAGTAATAATTTAACCATGAAGCATTTCTTTAGGATCCTGTTTTATTCTAAAACATTCTGTAAACTAAACAACATAAGGTCTAACATGTTAAAGCTGAGATTAAAATCTTTAAAAATTCTTCCAGAATACTCTAATCCATAATGTCCCAACATCCACATCACTGTGTGCAGTGTTGCCCTATAAAACTAGGGTCAGCTAATGTTGTTTTCCACATTTACCACCATTACTACAAATAATGGAGGAGACAACACTTTTCACAATCATTAATCGATTCACAGATCAAACACTACATAACCCAGAGAACAAAACAGGTGAGCATACCAAATCTGTTTAAAGCACCAAGATTGTCTGTTATTTAAGCGTTAATTTTGGAGCACACATCTGCAAAAGTTATGAGTTATTGTTTTTAAAAAATATCTACTTTAATCATTAGTACAGGGTCTCTTCTAATGAAATTTTTTGGTACAGTTTAACCTCATCTGAGAAAAAGGAAAGAAAAAAGAAAAACACAACCTCTTAGTTGATATTAAAGTGTAATACCATTGCTGCTGGAACCAGTGCTCCATCTCATCGGTTATGGCTGTCGGCCCAAGACCACCCAGTTCTAAAGATCACGTTTGGGAGAGAAACTAGTCGAGTTCTGTTAAGCAGGTCAGTCTTAGAAAGGTGAGGTTTCAGGAACTCATGCATGCATAATTTGCCGCACATTCTCAGTGACAGGAGCAGCTTCCTCGTGTTGGTTTGAAAGAAAACAACATTTTCTCGGAGCTGTCAGGCTTTGAGCGAAGTGAGCAGAGCAGAGCAGATGTCTAAATCCCAACTACACGCTGGCAACATTAGCAATGCACCAGATGTGCATTCAGATGCATGTCTGCATGAGTACAATTTCCCAAAAACACCTGCATAGCCTGCAGACACTCCCAGAGTTGAACACTGATGGTTTTTAAATTCCTTCAGACTCTTGAACTTTTCGCTCCTTCACTCCTGTCCGAAGCCTTCCGTCTCCTCGATGGCGAACATCAACTTCTCTTTTAGCTGCTCATAGCTCTTGTAGGGCGGCAAGTCCAGTCTGTTGAAGCTGGGAAAATGGAAAATATGGAAGGGATTTAGCTGGAAACTGGACTCATCTTCCTCCCTTCACTTTGGCCTTTGGCTATAAAGGGATGCTATAATGGTATTTTGAGTTTTCTGAGCTTTCTACAGTGTTACAGTGTTGAATCCTCATCAAACATGTGAACGACACTGTTTTTTATCACCTAAACGCATGTTTGAGTTTGAGTTCCAGCACGCTCTCCGTTCGGTTTCCATGGCGACGAAAAACGCGTCGTTTTAGAGAGTTTTTTATACTTCAAAAATCCTTGTGACGTCCCGGAGGATAAGGTTCGGTGATTGGTTACCTTCTACTGGTTAACAAGGGCATGTACAAATACATCAGGCGGGTGGAAAACGTTGGATAAAGTTATTTCCAACGATGGCTGGTGAGTTTACCAAAGAGAGACATCCTGCTGCATTCGTTGCTGTGGGTTGCTGTTTTCCACTTCGTTTTCAGGGTCTGATTCAGGTTCCAACATGTAGGACTGTATGCTATGTGTTGACATTGTATTTTGTTTTTTTTTTTATTGAGTTCATATGAGCCTAATCCTTCTGTTTATGAGACGTTACAATGACGGCGAAAGCAGTTGCGGTGCACGCTCCCCATGTAGTGCAGTGGCGGGAGGCGGGGCTTAATGCGGAAGAGTCTCAATCCACTCGTTTTGCCCACAGGCTGATCTGACAGCCTACAGAGAGGGTCGGTCTGAAGTAAATAAAGCAATTTGTGACAATAACTCGATCAATCCCAGCCCTTCTGGTCTCAGAAATAAAAATAAATTAGCCTGAAATGCACATAATAGTTCCACTTTAATTAAATCTTCCATTTAGTTAGCCAAAGCACTAAATAAATGGTCACCTTTTATAGTTTGACCCATACGGTCTGTTTGTTTGCTGTGCTTTCAACAACGCCAACAGACTTACCATGTGTGACTCCTGGGAAGCCAGTTTTCTTTCCCCACCTTCTCAATACAGAACTTTTGAGGACCATTGCTTCCTGTAAGGGGAAATGCAAATCAGCAGAAACATGAACTGATTAACACATCACCACAGTGGCAGCGATGGTTATAGTTAATCTTCAAATAAACTGCATCCCCTGGGTTTTTTTGTGTCATTTCAAACATAAAATTAAGTTTGTAAACATGCACTGATACAGGTAATGAACCCAACAGTTTTGAGGGCTTAAAGGTCTGCATAAAATCAAAATGAAACTGAATCTCTTGTGTATTTGAAAGAGGCTTGGAGCATTATCCAATCACAGGCCAAGAGCCAACACATAATCTGCATCTGGATTAAAAGCCTCATCAAATGTTTATTTTGTTTTTGATGTATTATTACCCATTAGGTCAGCAAAGCCTCCTACAGGCAGACGACAGGTGCCAGTGACAAACTGCAGCAGCCTCATCCGCTTTTCGTTATCCATCTCCTTTATGAACTGCAGAGAAAACAATGAGTAAGCAGTTAAAACCATTAAATGGCACAAAAAAAATAATACAAAACACATTAAATCAATACTAAGGATTACAAACAGCATTATCCTAAATAAGTTATTGTTCCAGGTAAGATGGACTATGAATGGATTTCTAAACAAAACTGCACATTTGACGTCTACAAAAAACATGGTAGGTCACATGACACTGTATCCAGTTTTTCTCAGTTCCGGTCCTCAGGCCCCCCTGCCCCACATGTTTTATAGGCAACCCTACCTTAACACACCTGAATGAAATAAAGGTTCGTTCACAGGCTGCAAAGAACTTGATGAGGAAGTTAAAAGATCTGATTCAGGTGCTTTGGAGGAGGATCATGTCTAAAACATGCAGGGCAGGGTAGGGGACTGGAATTGAGAAAAACTGCTGTAATCAATGCTAACTTGTATTTGAATATCAGTCTATCAATAGAAGAAAAAAAGGATTAAAAAGAAAGGAAAAATATTCCAAAAGTTAATAAAATAATTTTTTATAACCATTAGAAAATCCTTCCGTTAAAAACAGGTGACTTCTGTCGCTTCATACTGACCTGCCAGAACCACATGATCTGTTTGCTGTTGCGAGCGTAGTGTCTGTAGATGGTGTTTCTTTGCCAGTCTGCAAGGTCAATCTCCTGCATACCACACAGCATCACCTGTGACAGGACATTGGTCATTTAAATATAAAAAAAACAGGCACAGAGCTCACACACGCATGAGGAATTTCAGCTTCAATAATACCTCCAGCTCTTTAGCATCAAAGTACTGCAGGTATTGCTGAGGAAGAACCTCGTTGAAGCCTTCAAAGAACGCTTGTGTCTGCTCTTCCACTCCTCTGGAAAGTCGCCACTCTGCTGTCAGCCTGCAGATAGAGGGAGGTACAGATAAACCTCTGTTTTACATCTCTACATCTTACAACCTTACCTAAGTTCTTAAATATGATGCACTGAATTAAAAACAAAATGAATGTCATACAACCCACCTAATGTACTCCTCCTTGTTCTCCTCTGTGACTTGAATGTCACTTCCTCCTGGTTTCAGCTCATGGCTGCTGATTTCCCCAAGGATCTCCTTGTCAACAGAGAAGAACATTTCCAAACCACACTCCTCTATGTCGTTGTCCCTAAAGAGCAGCAGAAACAATCACGCTTTTTCAACAACAATCAACTCCGTGAATAAAATATCATTTTGATACACAGCTAACATGTTTTTATCTTTAACTACAAAACAGCACATTTTTTAAATCCAAAGTGGACTGACTTGATCCACATGAGGGAGTTGTAGAACTCAGGATCTATTGACTCCAGGTCTTTGAGGGCCAACGGTTTGTTGAGGATACGCTTGTAAAACGGCAGTGAAAAACCAGTGTCGATGAACTTCCCATGGAAAAGTGCCTGGAAGATAAATAAACAAACAATTTTTAACTATCTCACAAGTGTTTTGCATGTCGTTCTAATATAAAGATCAGAACAGGACCACAAACCATGGCAATAAATCGTCCTATGAACTTGAAATACTTGAGGTGGTCGGGGTTGATGTAGGAAGCAGGGTTGATCTGAAGACAGTAGTTATCTTTACCAGCATATTCAAACAGGCAGTACATTGGATTCAAAACCTCATGGGACAACAGGAAGAACCACTCCCTGTTAACACCAAGACAAGAGAGAAGTTAGTGAGAAACTATGGCAGCTACTTTTAAACAAAAGGATGCTCTTACAATCAAATTTAAGTAGTTTAGCAGCACTTTGAGACATAAATCTCAAGTTTTCAAGACTTCAGCAACATTCAAGTTGGCCTCTTAATACGAACAAATGTTTGTGCACAACTTTTTGTTTTTAAACAAGAAAAACAGGTAAAATTACACATCTTTAATTTCTTTCAGTTACCTAGCAACACCACCATAGTCAAGGCCCTCCTCTCCAGGAAAGATGATCCATAATCTTCTACGTAGATCCTGAGCGTTGAAGCTCATTATCTAAAATAAGAGATAATACAGAGCGATATATAACTGTTTTAGGAAAAGAATAACATGGCTGGACAGAAGTGTCTCTTAATGTTTTAAGTTATTTTCTGAGTCCTTGATGTCGTTTCAGTTAATTAGGATCAATTGATGAAATTGTTTATGAAAAATGTTTTATGCAAAATGTTCGTCGTCTGCTCAGCTGAGTTCATTAAATACAGTCTCAGGCCACGTTCACATTGCAGGCCTGAAGCTTCTGATTTTTTTACTTGGTTGTTCATATGACATGTGACCTGTTAGCAAACTGCTGTGGGAACAGATCACGCTCCTGAAGTGGTTCAGATGCTCAACTGAACATTAATTATGTCATACACAGAACTGTGTTTATGGAAACAAACATGGAGGTAACCATGGAGATCATTTATGGGCTTCTGTTAAAATGGTGTGTGGCATCAGTCTGCAAATTTGTGAATGGGTTATGATCTGTGTCTGTGTGTGGAGTTTGCGTGTTCTCTCCATGTATGTGTGGGTTCTCTCCAGGTACTCCGGCTTCCTCCCACATGCGTGTTTGATTAATTGCTATGGTTAATGTAAGTTGCTTTGGATTAACGCGTCTGCCAAATGACTGTAGAATAGAATAGTAGAAAATTTAATTTTCGCTATCATGTCTATTAGGAGAAATTGCTGCAACATTAGTACAAAGGAGTGTGTGGATACAAGAGTGGTGGGATCAGGATGCGAGTGGTTTTACGAAGGTAGAGTTCTTCCAAAACTTTTGAATGTGAAGAAATACCTTTCACCACATCTGTCAACAGAGCGCCTCAAGACTTTAAAGGTGCGACAAATTGTTCAGGGAACCCAGCACCCTGAGAAAGTGAGGAGTGGGGCTGTACTGGTTAGCAATAGGGGTGGGTTACCACGCCTAACCTGTTTGACATTGCAAAATACTTTGCTCTGTTAACCACGACTTTTTTAGAGCTGTGCATCATGTCCTCATGAGTGTGTACATGGAAAGTATCACTAAAGTTGCACTGAATGCAACGTGACTTTTCAGACTAGAGTAATATCTGGTCAAATCCAACATGTGTGCAACTCAGTACCACATTTGAAAGTGGTCTGAATTTGGGAAAAAGTAGGATTCAGGTCACATTTAACCACACTGTTAACATAACCTAATAGACTTTAATGTATTCTCTGTACCTACTATGCATTTTGGTCTTTAACATACAAACTAGTGACTTAAAAGAAAGATCTTGAAACTTAGTTAAAAATGTGAGAGATTAAAACCATGCGAAGTTGAGGTATGGTTACCAAACCAACTGTTATTTGTTCTGTGTGACATTGGCAGGTAGAAACCCTGTACCTGCTGGAAGGAGTCCTCAAATAGGGTTTTTCTGGATACTGTGATCTTGATGTGTTGAGGCAGTGACAGTTGCTGTGGAAAAAGGAATAAAACATATTTCTGACACTGTACTTTGGCAAAAAAAATACTGTTTCTCCTTGTTAGAAGGTGCTGATATTTATCTTATAATTTATCAGTATTACCTCGCCAGAATCATCTAGAATCGTGCAGTCCATATCATCATACTCCTACCACTGTGCTTCACTGTGAGGACTAACCTCATGACACCTCCCCCTCTGACCTGAACACATTTATCTTTGTCTCATCTGACCAAATAATGCACTGCTGATAATATTCAGGTTTTTTAATCTCATTATGCAGTGTCTTTCACCCCATCCAAGTGGTCACAGTAATTTCAATTTTTCACTAACAAAAACATTGTTTAATGACATTTGATTGCTGATGCAACTGTGTTTCCACTGACTTTGTTTGTCAACTATCTTCCTGTACTCTTCTCCATTTTATGATGTCTCACTTTATTTTGTTGCATCTATCTCCTTAAAAATGCATTTCAGAGTTAATACAGTTGTGCATTACTTGACATTTTGGTCAAACTGTAATGAATCTCACCTGGCACCAGAATCTGAAGTACTGAACTTTGGCTTTGAAGTCTCGAACATACGTGATCTGTGGTCCATTTTCTCTGTGAGAAATAACATGGTGAGCAAGATGAGCAATATAATTTCCTATACATATTAATTAATACCTTGAGATAATATCTAAAAAGTTAAACAATGAGTCATGATCTTGCGTTTTATGTGCTGCTGCTACCATGATCCTACAGAACACAAATGTGTTTCGAAGTTTAAGTAAATGTACTTTAAAGAGGAGAAATTTTACTGATGACTTATGGAATAATGTAAACATGTTCAGTTTACTCAGACGCCGGGATAATGCAACTCTAGACAGGTTATATATCCACACAAACACCTTTATCAAACTGGTTTTTCCACAACTGCAACACACCACAAAAGCTACATGATAAATGAATGACTAAAGAGTCACAGGCCACAGCCAGACATGAACCTGAATGCATCAAATTCAAATAATCTTGAATGTAATACATTCACTCTTAAAATAAAAGAAATATGTCTAAAATCCCTTTGATATAAAGATAATTAGTCCAATAATGTGTTGTTATGTTATGGCTAAATTTTAGCTAAATTTTTGGGGAAAAACGTTTGTCCTGGTAGCAAATTTTTGGGTTCATCCGATTTATTTGTTTATTTTATTCTAACACTTTATCAAAAACAATCTAAGTTATTGTTTGTGACTGGAAACACACCAGTCATTAGTTTCTGGTATGCTGACCTGATGAAAGACTAATTAGGATGAAAATGTTATTGTCAGTAAATGCAGGCAACATTTAAACTAAGTAAAATAATAACAAAAGATTTACCATAACGAATGTATTAAAGCTATTTTTCGAACAAGACATTTACCTGCCAATGAATTTTTTTTACAAATAATCTATTAAGTAAATTTAATCAACGCCATCATTGCAAAACATTTGAAGCAAAGAAATTTAACATAGGATAGATTATCCTGTAAAACTAAATTCTTTGCACAGTTTTAACATGTTACTCAATCTTCTAAATCTCTGTGCCTTTTAAAAAAATGAAATAGCAAAAACCAACGGCATTTCACAGAAACAAATCTGTACTTGTCTTGCACAGTATTATCATCCCATGACTCAGCAATTTACTGATGACAAAATCTTTCAGATTTCCTTAAGTAAGTTTGCTCGCTTGTGTCTTGTGTAACTCTCTAAAGTCCTACGATGTTTAAGCAGGAAGCAACATGGTGGAGGACATACAGTGAGGATT
>NC_136622.1:13558024-13568024 GCF_933228915.1 Telmatherina bonti | reverse complement strand
AAAATTAATTACATCCAACTTGGGATAAAAAGTCTGAATACACTATCACATGTTATAACATAATAATAAAGCGTTCTACGACGACATCCTAGTGTAGTTTTAGCTGCTACAGTTGTGCATACCCTTTCATAGGCTGGATCAAATTTGGGCAATATGCAGATGAAATTTAGAAAATGCCTTTACAAAACAATAATAACTTCTTTATTATTTTGTACTAACGTTTTTTTTCCACATTTAAGCCCAATTTTTAAAAAATGTGGAAAGGGAGTTTTAAAGAGACAGTAACTAAAGCAGCTTGTTTCAGGCAGTGGTTGACCTGAGCGTTAATAAACAGCCCTAAGATTATTATAAGTGTTTCTGAACTCTAAAATGACACCAGAGTCTGGAACAAAATGAACCCACAAGGTCTCTTTCTCAATTCTTAACTCATTCTACAATTTTTCATGAATAATAACAATCAGGAACTTTTCTTTTACCCATGGGGAAGTGGTTCAGGGCGTTCCCAACTTGTTCTCTTTTCCACATGATCAACATAGTACACCCTGCCGCTTTGATCCACCCTCTGCTCCCATCTGGGTTAAAAAAAAAAAAAAACAATTAGGAGGACACTGATCACGCCATTTAACACAAAAACTGATTTTCCAACATGTTATGTTTCCACAAGTGCAGATTATTAACAGAAAAAGTTGCCAAATTAATCACACAAAAAAACTTAATTTGGAATTGAACTTTTAAGGTATTTGAAAGGAGAAAATAAAGATTATAGTTTCATAGTTTGTGAAGCATATTCTGTACTGTGAATATTAGTTTGTAACTGTGTCAGAGTATCCTGTCAGTAGATAACTACTCATATAACATACTCAGATAACTCATTTTTTCCTCATGGGAAAGCTGAATGTGACCTTGCTAAGAAGATAATGCAGTTTAAACACTTTTGGCTCATATTCAGTTCAGATTGTTGTTTCCGTATTTATGCTGAAAATGAGCTTCTTGCTGGTGCCTGCAAGATAAATTTCTCTTATTGTCCCATTGGTCTGTCATTCCTGTTTTAATATCTGATTTTTACCAACAGGTTACAGACTAAATATAATGTTTAAAAAAGACAAATCATATTCTGCTGATTTACAACTATGGTGTTTCCTCCAGACAAATGAATAATATGTAACACTTTCATATTAATAATTTCATGTTGTAGATTTCAGAGGATCTTGCTACCTTCACACTTATGGCATGTTCCTGCAGTGCTAATATCTACTATTTAACTACATACCTGTGCTTTTAATGGACACAATTTGTATGTTAAAAAAAAAAAAAAAAAAAAAAAGCTGTCCTTTCTGCAAATTCTGCAGAAGAAGCACATAATTCAACTTTATACCTCTTTGTAGTTTTATTTTAGTCATTATATAAGGCAATAAATCTAATCAGGCATTTGGTTTGGGTACGATAACACAATTAGAAGTTGTCACAACACTGGAACATGAGATTAACCAATTCTGACGTCTAAATCCGCAGTTCTGCCACTTAGATTCTTTGAATATAAAAACTAACCCAGGTGGTAGAGGTCCAGTGTTGACTGCTGGGACTCTGGGAGTAACGACAGGGGTGAGGCTGCTGGTTGGCTGCCTAGTGGCTGCAGCTCCAGAAGCCAAAGAAGAATTTCTGTCAGAGCCTGTCGATGGACTTGAGTTTGGTGCAGATGGAGGTCCTGCAGCTGGTGTTTGCACTGGTGCATCATAGGCTGACTGGCCTTCACTACTATCGGCTGGAGCAGAGCCATTGCTGGAAGATGCTGTGGAAAGATTCAAACATCACACAGAGATTATTACAGATCCACTCGAACAGAAAGTTATCAAAAACAACATATCTTAAACTTATCAATGTAGATTGACTACAAGAAACAAAGTGTTTTCTCATTTAGATTTATTAAAAGTATTAGTGACGTGATGAATGCAGTTCACACCAAGATGAGCATTTCAAGGAAAGGGAAAAAAAAAAAAAGATTGACATTTAAATAGCTAAGTGTGAGTGAGTGCTGGCAAAACTCCCAGCTAGCACTTGAGATAAATGATTATTGTTGGATTAGACTGTACAAGAGAAGACAAACACTTGAACTTCATACTTATGTAAGTTTTCAGAATAGGTTTTCCCACAGTAAATGTCTGACCTGGTAAAGAGCTAAATCTGCGAGGGGTTGGGGGAGGAGGTCTGGAGGGCCTCGGTGGTCGGATGGGCTTTGCACCCACTGACGGAGACCCTTTGCTGTTTGCTGTCCTCTGGGAGCTGGGAGAGGATCGGTGCTCTACAACATCCACAGCCGGAGAACTGTCTCGACTGTGTCTGCAAGGAGGAACAGAAATAATCAAATCATAAGATCACAGATATTTCACACAAATATAAATTTACTGACTATAGGCAGGCATATTATACCTTATGGTGAAATCCCCGTTAGGTTGTGATTCTTCATTTGATGTAGCTGGTAAAAGAAAAATTACTAAGACCTAACAAAAAAAACTACATGCATGCAACTTTTAAACATTCAAATCTGTGTTGGGGAAAAAAACCCCACAAAACATTCAAGCAGGTTTGGCAAGCTCTTGATGTCCAAGTTTCTTGTGTTTCCACTCACTGTGGCGATCAGCTTCAGCTGAGGCAAACATTTCAGGGTCAACAGTCATGCCGTCTAGGCAGACAGAGAGATCTCCGACCACATCTCTGTCAGCACACAGTTGCAAGGTCTGCACCACCTCAGAAACTGCATTAAGACAACACAATACAGTCAGTGTCAGAAAATTACATTTAGTTTTTTTTTCTATTGTCACTTAGGAACATAAAATATAGTCTGACAGACCAGAAAGAAACCAGAAAACAATGCTGGCTTTTATACACCTACTTAGACTAAAAGCTCTTCTTTGGATAATCATAAGTTCATTTGAGACAAACCCCTAATTTGTTCAAATCTATTGCTTATTTTCCATTTGTGAGTTAACAGACATTACATTTATCAGTACAATGCATAGAATATGGCCAAGCAAGGAGATGAATGTAGTTTTTCTGCAATAAGGAAATAAAAAAAAGTCCAAACATCTACCAGGGCGAAAGAGGAGAGGGGTTGACAAAAGCAGCAAAAGTCACTCACAAATGGTTTGTCACATTTGTGAGTGATTTTAAATACTTTCATAGAGGCTTTAACAACCTAAACAGTTTAAATGAATTAATTTTATTGTACCAAGTCACATGTACTCAACATTTGATGCCCTGAAAGATAATACATGTGTTTCCGCAAAAGCTAGTGGTTATGATGTAATGCAGCTGCAAGTAAAGATAAAAATTAATGAAAGTACAACACACAAAAGTTTCAGACTCAACTGTCATCAACACATGCACACACACAAAAAACAACCACATGCTCACAAACCACAAGCCAAAACTCCAACTTACAAACATGCACAACCTGACAACAATTATGTTACATAAAAAAAAAAAAAAAGAAGACATTTCTTGCGCTTAATGTACATTGTGCCCTTCAGTTTCAAGTGTCACTCCAGGCTGAGCTCTGATAAAAACATTTTATCATGTTATGTTTTAAATCTGAGAAGCTCACATGCCTGTAAAAGCAGAAAAAGTCTCTGATATCCAACTTTGTTTTTCTTCCCATGTAGTTTTTACTAATAATTTCAGCATGTCTTGAAGTAAAACAGCTTTAGTTCTAATATTTGCATTCCTCTGCAGCAACATTTAGAACTGAGAGAGCTGGTCTTTAATCATAACTGAGGATTTAACAAGTAGATAGAAACACAATCCAACATGCTCATATAAAAAAATATACTAAATAAAAAAAAGAACATAATATAAAATATGTACAAAAAAAAGAAAAAAAAAAGTGTAAAATTCATCCACTCACTTTTCATGTCGTTGGACTTGAGAGTTTCATTGACATCCAGTGTGGCCATGCCAAGCAAGACATCGGATTTCAGGGTCTGGTGGCTCCAAACACGAAACAATAGTTTGCTGAATGGAGTCACAATCCTGTTGGGATATTAACAATAAACAAATAAATACATAAATAAAGCATTAGAATTATTTTTGCAGTGTGTTTGAGTACAGAAAAAGTGCCTTCTTTTGTCCTTTTAGGAACTGAAGACAACTGAGCCACATTATCAGCCCTTATTACATTTTTGTAGGAGTAACTTTCTTATTGTCAATTTAACCATCTCATTAGTATTTTACAAACTCAGTCTGATTTTAAAAAAAAAATTATTTCAATGAGGTTTTACAAGCTAAAATGTAAGTTACAGGACACCATTATAACCAATAGGGCTACTCATGAAAATTTAGCTTTAGCTCACAAAAGAAGAAAAAAAAGAAAAGGAAAAATCAGTCATGTTTTGTGTAAGCTGCAAAAATATTTGTTGTGAAAGCAAACTGTAGACAATGAGGTTCAGAGGCTATTCAAGGACAGTGAGTGTCTATAACCATCATGATGGCAGCTGTTAGGCTAACACGATTAGCACCGGCACAAAAAGACAGCACAGATGCATTGGCTCAGGTCTGATTACAGCCCTTAGTAAACAAGTGTTATATAATAACTCAGCTTCCATGTGTCTAAAAGAAACTCTGGGAGAACTCTATATTAAGCAACAGAAACGGGATTCCTGTAAATGTACTACTGGCTGCTCTGTTTTAATGGATGATCTTTATACTTTTGCCTGCGAATTAAACAAATTGACTGGACTGAAAGACAATTTATTCATTTAAAAGATTAATTAATTTAAAATGGTGACTTAAAATAACAATTTTATCCAAATTAAGGTTGAGAGGCTGTAAGATTATGTGAAAGAAAATCTGTATATTTGTACAAAATAGATTTATCCTCCTTTAGGAGTCAAGGCTGGGGTAGGTAATCTTACTCAGATTTTTTTTTTTTTTTTTTTACTCTGGGTGAAGTGGTTCCTGTTCGTGATTACAAATTCTATAGTAGTCTATACATTTTTTAATCATAAACAAAAAGAAATAGAGTTGTTAATTTCTTATAAGAAAGCATTGGATCACACAAGGACTAAAACCAGTGGGGAAGGAGCCAAGACAGGGTGCCTCTTTCAATTTTTGCTAGCTACCACCTACTCCAGCTTTAAGACAAAATGTACATTCAACTTCACACAAATGAAAAGGGTGGTTAGAAGTGCAGGCCACCATCATGTTTGCAGGGGACCTGGGGCCTTCGGCTTTCCAAAGCAGCCTCCAGCTCTTTGAGGCTGTATGATTTCTTTGCTATCACACAGATATTTACCTTCACATTTGCATTCCCTCTACATTATCATTCAGACTGAGCATTATATTCAGGAGTGGACTGCGGCTGGGCGACAATTTAAATTTTTTTCTCCTAACCAACTTTTGGCATTTGCATGAGAAACCTGCTCCAGAATCTAAATGGAAACCTTTTTTTCCCCTCAGTCATGCTGTTTACTTTAAAAAAGCCATCCTGCCCACCGGCTGACAAAAAAGACAAAAGCATGCCATCCCATTACCAACAGAAAAGCCACATCCCTGTTTTTACAAAACCCCATCTTCATCTTATCTGACCCCAATTTGTTTTGTACATCTTCATTTGTTTTTGGTCAGATTTCTTTCTGACCCAAACCAGCCTAGTGAGCAGCACTTGTTTTTGTACATAAAAAAATCATCATATTCAGAATGGCCTTTAAGGTAATACTTTGATATCAGATTATTCTTCACAAAGGCACCTTCTGGGGGAATATCAAAGGCAGTCCAGCAAGGCAATGATTCCACACAAAAAGCCCAGAAATTAAACAGGGAATAGTTTTAATAATTTTGAATAATGCAAAGTTATTATGAGAATTTCCTTTGTAATCTGAGCTGTAGACTAAACAACAAAATGATGGCATGCACCTCTCTACCTCACAGACTAGGAAAAAAGTTGCCAAAGACAGCTAGTGTTGGTCTTTTTATATCAAGTATACATCATCACAAAGATAAACATGTATCCATTTTATAAACCTACAGATTTCCAGTTTAGGGTTGTGGAAATAAAGCATTATATTTCTTATTAATATGTCCAAGTCAATGTTGTAGCATATTTTGAAAGCTGTTTGTGCCGCTTGGATCCATAAGGAAAAAAAAAAGTCAAATAAAAACCGTCTAAGTTAATTTAAATAGATTAAAAGAGATTAATCGCTTTAAGCTGAACAGTATCTACTCCAGGTTTTTGTTTAGCAGCACTCATACCATTATCCTGAGCCAAGCTCAAAAGGAAAAAAAAAAAATCTCTCTACAAAAGGAAGACATGGTGATTCATACAGAAGTGGAAAAAAAAAGAAAAAGCGGCAGCAGAAAAACAACCTAGAAAAAACTCATTACAACAGCAATTTTATCAATTTTATTTGATAGAAATCTATTTTTTGGGCTCACATTAAAGAAACTTTCTGGACAGTTTCTGAGGAAACAATGAATCATACATAACAGATGTTTCAATCAATGTTTTTTTTTTTTTAAATAAAATATTTTAAAAACTAAAAGATAAAAATACATCTTTTCAATATTCACATGAATGGAACTCAGCGATTTTTAACTCAATGAGAAAACAACTGACTGACACTCATCTCTCCCAACTGTACAGGTCCTGATTACTTCTTGCTGACGCAACAAATGTTAAGTATTACTCCTTAAGTAGCACGAAAGCTTAAAGTTTTATGGCCAAGATGGCTCAAATATTCCCTCAGCAAACACCAATATGTCTTAATTGATACCGGATCAACAATTGCTAAGGACAAAAGTTAAATTGTCTTTAACTATACACTGCTAACAAAATGCTTAGACCTCCTTTAAACTTACTGAGATCACGATTCTATTTTAAAAGTGAACATAAAGCAAAGTAGTTTTTAAGCCAACTAAACGTGAGCTTTTCCAAACACCAGGCTTGCTTAAATCTCCCTGAACAAACTGAGAACACTTGAAAGTTTAAGCAGAGTAAGAGTTTGGGTATACTGCACCACCTACCAAAGCAAGGAGGAAACAGAAGTTATAAATATTTTGGCTAATGTTCAACCACCAGAACTTTCTATGTCTTGTGCTGCAAACCCAACCTCTTGCAGTTTATTTGGATTATAGCCAAACTATAACTTTTACTTCAAAATCACAGGTCTAGTTGTGGTAAAAAAAAAAAAAAAAAAAAGAAAAAGAAAAAGTGTGGCAACAGGGAAGTTGCTTTTATGGTAAGTGTAAAACAATGTCAGCAATACAGAAATACCGGAAACATTTTGACTCACACAGTGAGTGGCTGCTTCCATTTGGGGCTGTGGGTGTTGTTGCATTTCTCAGTTTTTTTGGACTGCCCATCGACTGACACTTCTACGTAAGGACTGGGACCAAACCAGTTCTTCTTGTTTTCCTTTAGCTTTGCTGAGAGAACTGAAACAGAAAGAGAAGACTATAAAGCAGACAGTAGATGGAGGAAAAGGCAGTAAACAGTCAAATAATTCAGTACCAAGGAAATACTTTGAATAACACCATTTCCCCCAGGTTCACAGCATCTGTGTGTGTAAAGCGGTGATGACAACCCTGACCCAACATTCATGATCCATAGGGCTGACATGGATACATGGATGGAGCACAGCACACAAAAAGAAGTCAATTAGAAATGAGAAAGTCATAATGAAGACACTTCCCAACTGTTCCAATAACTGATAAGTATAATTACATAGTAATTTTACACTGAAGTTGAATGTGTATTTTTAGAATCAGATCAAACAGTATGAAAGTATGAAAGAGCAGTCCCCACTAAAAGGAAATACTTTAGTTTAGGCAAAACCTGGGTGACAGGAGAGTGTGTAAAAAACATGAAATGACACCCAAACACTGGCTGTGAATGCTCCAGACAATTATATGTCATATTCTTGACTAAACCCTATAAACAGATTTTGTTTTAAAGGACCTGTGGGGGTAAAATTAACTTGTCTTATCTGACTGGTTCAGGGTATGTATAGTTTTCAAATACAACTATGAAAACTCATGGTTTATGTGCATGTGTGAAAACTCACAATACATTATAATAGCAAGAACAAACGTGTGACCAGTTTCTATGATTGTATCATTTGCTTTCACTTTACAAAAATTCACAAAAATAAAATAAGTGAACATGACCTTTTGTTTTTCATTATATCTGCTCAACTTGATAATAACGAGGACTTACCAATAATTTGCAACTGTCCTTTCATAGGATAACCATTGGAAGTTCCTGACTTGGCGACACCACTGGCCATGACATAGGGCTGGGAAAAGGACCTATAATAGAAACATTTTATTAAGATGGTAAAAGATCAGTTATCAGTTGCACTAAGCACAGATAGGAATATGGTCAACTCGAAAACCAGCTCACTACCACATAGTAGAAAAGCAAATCATATACCTATCCTGCATTAATAAATTCACTTTCTATTAAATAATATATCAATCAGTTGTCCTCTAAGACTGGAACTGTGGGTGAAATATTGGGGCTCTATCTCTTAACAATGTGCAGTTATGTGCTTTGAATCATCTTTCTGAAATGCACTCACATCATTTGTGTGAATAACAGAGAAACAACAATGTTCTGGTTTCAGTTTCAGTCATGTAGCCATTTCAAAGCTATTTTCACAGTGCAGAAACAACTAGAAAGACAGTAAACTATCAAGTCGAAATGAGGTCAAACTCATTCCAGTGTGCACCAGTTATAACCCTGTGGCATTTAGCCAGTCACAGAAAATATAACCAAAAGAAATATTTACATATTTTTCCTGACTGAATAAAATTACTGTGCATCTTTATGGACAAACTAGTTTAATTTATTTGGAGTGTCTGTTTACAAAGATGGTGATTCTACATTGGTATGGTACATTTGCCGTTGCAGTCTATCTATCACTGAAAATGAGAAAAAACATATTAACATCTGCATTCAATATGGCAAAAAGACAAGAGACTGACACCATATCCATGGAGCTTACAGTCAAATGAAAATAGCAGTGCAAATCATTATTCCTCATCTGAATTTTCAGCAGATGGACCATAAAAGGAAGTACAAAGAAAAATAAGACAAAATGCCAGGTTAACAGTCCGTGATCTGCTGTTGTCTAAGGCCACATCAAACTACAGTACATTGACAGATAAACTAACTCCAAAATAAATTTCTATGACTAGTCAGTGTCTACATGCAAATTGATATAAACAACTTAATTCGATACAGAAATGCTTAAAGTAACAAAAAGGTACAAATATCTAATATGCTAATAAACTGTTAAATAAAAGTTGAATATCAAACCTGTTTTCATTGTTAACTAGAAGCTAATTGTGTTTACATACTGTTTAATTTGTTAAGCTGTTGATTTGCAACACAGATTAATACATTTTAGATAGAAGACGAGACCGTTAAACTCAGTTACACACATATATTAATACTTTTTAGATTTTCCTTTCTAGTTAAAATGTTTCAGATAATTCCATCTGCCAACGCTGTGATGTATATATCCAAATAAAATAAACAAATAAATAAAAATAAAATCTTAAAAACCAAAAAGTTCTTAAACATATGTAAATATGCATCAATAAAAAGGCAAGGAGGGGAAAAAAAGAAATGCTGGCACAAAAAGGGGATCCTATGAGCTCTCTGAATCTGGTTCATTACCTCAAAGCATCGCTGAACAATATATGCTCCTTAGTCCATCTTGTCCTGTCTGCATATGGCAGGGAAGGAGAGCATGAGGAGCTCCTGGGTAAACTTTCACTCTGACTTGATCTTTGTCAATAATTCAGTGACCACTAGCTTTGCAGCATCACAAGGAGGCTGATCTTGTTTCATAGATGAGGGTATTTCCTGAATATCAAACACTACTCCA
Source organism: Telmatherina bonti (assembly GCF_933228915.1). Taxonomy (NCBI): domain Eukaryota; kingdom Metazoa; phylum Chordata; class Actinopteri; order Atheriniformes; family Telmatherinidae; genus Telmatherina; species Telmatherina bonti. The sequence goes on along the minus strand of NC_136622.1, from coordinate 13,558,140 downwards.
GCTTCTCCTGGCTTTTTCTTATTCCCAGTTGCATGGCAACACTCACAGGGCAGCAAATTGTATTTGGGATATTTCCATTTTATTTGTCTTCCAATCCCGCCATCCAATATTCCTAT